>NC_138590.1:19520492-19577014 GCF_964289735.1 Phaethon aethereus
GATTTGGTTCCAGATGACAGTGTAGTACTGAAGCCTCCAGCAGCAACCCCAGCAGAGCTGTTACCTTGCAAAGATGTTGGCTATCCCAGCTGAAAATGTGCAAAAACCCTATTAGCTGCTACACAAACATGGGGGATGGTCTGAAACTGATGGTAGGTGGTCACCATCCTAGAGCGTACATTGTAGTTTTAAAATGGAAAAATCCCTTTCTTTGCTAGCAGATACCAGATGTAACTCGGTTTTGGATTCATCTTTGATATTTGCAAAGATTGCAGCTAATTATTCCAAATTAATTTTGCATTGCCATAGTGTCTGGAATATAAATTTTACACATGGGTTTGTTGATTGTGGACATACAAATACCGTTGTCACGTCCTGTGTTCTGCCAGGTGCTTATGACAGATTCCTACCATATATCCTGATGGGAAGCCTGACTGTGCTGATTGGGATCCTCACCCTGTTTCTCCCGGAGAGCTACGGCAATCCCCTGCCTGAGAGCTTTGAGCAAATGCTGAAGGTGAAATGGTAAGGCGGCTTCCCTTCATCCATGCTTCACAAGAATTCAGGACCTCTTTCTACACAGTCCCTTATCACAATCAGTAAACATGTTTCATCAGGTCCGCTGCAAACCATCAAAGCTTTCGAAGTGCCCTTTAGATTATTTTTTTTTCGGTTGTTAATTTGACAGACATTGATATTATGCAGTTTCTCCAGAATCTCTGAACCTGAGAGCTGATGTGCTTGAAAGTGGGCACTTTGCAAATCATGTCACCTTCAGGTTGTTGCTTCATATCTCCCAACCCTTTCCATCCCTTTGTATCATTCACTCTCCTAAACTCTTCATTTAAACTATTCATTTAGTAGGATGATTTACATTACAAAACACTTTTTCAGTGTAAATTCATTACATACTACTCCAAATTAAACACAGGATTTCAATATTCTAGCCTCTTTAGTTTGGGAGGCTAGAGACACGCCAGGACAGCTTTTCTCCTGGTTTATTTTGTTTAGCTATAAGCAGTGACAGTTCTCTTGTCCCACCACCATTGCTATTTAGGGTGCCCTGAGCAAACATTGCCGCTGAAATCTGTGCGCGTACATTATAGTGCGGGAGCAGTGGAGATGGCCAGTGTTTGCTAGTTACTGTCACGGGAGGAAAATTCTTGGCAGCAGCAGAAGGAAACTGAATTAGCCAAAGTGCAGCTGCATAGCTACCATCCAGCTTAGTGAAAATTTGTACTGAAACAGAATTTGCCCTTATAAGCAATAATAGCTTGAAAAAGCTGGAATATGCTGTATGTAATTCCTGGATGGTATAAGGAGCTGTCATGCTTCCAGACTAAGAAGAACTCTTGGGTCAGGTTCCTTGAGAAGGGCGTGCTGGTCTTTATCACGATTAGGGACTTCTCATACGTCTGACCTATGGCTTTTCAGCTTTGCAGTTAATGAACTGTAGCTAGAAATCCTAGAGTCAAACCAGATTCCCTTTGCAAGCTTCCTGCATAAACAGACTGAAGTAACTGAATTACAGAAACTGAATTATGTTCAAGTTCCAGGTGTTTGCTGCACTGCTTCTGCCATCTGGAAAGGCATACTTTACAGAGCATTTGGTTTTTTTCTAATGTTTATATTAGTAGTGTAATGTGGTTATTTTAGCAGTGCTGATTAGGAGGGGGAAGTGTCTGACGTCACTCTGTAAAATGGTCTCTTGCTTCTCAGTCTTTTACTTGCTTTCAGTTTCAGAAATGGGCAACAAACCACTGGCATTAGGAATTCAAAGGGGAGTCCTAAAATCCTGGTAACACCCTTGTGAAGAAGGATGCACATTTTCAGAGGGGCTGAAACAAGAACAAGATCTTCTCAAAATGCATTTTCTGCCAGAGGAAAACAAACAAAACCCAACAGTCAATGCTACTGCACCATAGTTGTTATCCCCTGTGCTACTGTACCCAAATACATAGTTTACTGAACAGATGCTCTCTACTCCTGTAGGACTCTTGGTCTGCAATTCAGTGTCCTGATACCTGGGGTGTGTCAGCAGATACTGTCCCTGTTGAGAAACAGGGCCTGCCTGATCTAAACATGATTCGAGGTCTAAGCTAGAAATGAGCCTTAGGAATAATGCAGTAATGAGTCCAGTCAGTCAGGTACTCAACGAAAGCTGCTTAAAGGAAAAAGAAAAAGATAGCAAATTAAATGCTGGTGTTTTTTCTCACTGTACATGTTGACTGGATGAAGGGGAGCTGGGTGTCTTGTCTTTGAAAATCTCAGCACACGCCCCTAAAGGAAAGATCCTGGCCTCCTTTGAAACCTGTGACCAAAGCCCGATAGACTAATTGGGATGAGAATTTAGTTGTAGCAAAGCAGACATAGACTTCACTGTAAGGACAGGTTTTTTAAACAAGACATTGGAGTACCTTTTGATATCGTTTGCTTTTCCCAGGACCTGGGATCTGCTTCTGATACACTTGTCCCTGTAAAAACGGATGCTTTTTCATAAACCCTGAGCCTGCTGAAATCCATGGGCTTCATGAATGTTCAGTGTCTGCGTAGCCTGTAACACAGAAAGGACTATAGCTCGCTGACCTTCTGATGGGCCGTGCCTGCTTTCAAAAGAAACACAGGCTTTAGCAAGTCACTGATCCTATCCAAACATGCCATGCAGTTTTAGCTTTCAGGTTTTTCATGGTATATTGTCATAAGCAGTTTTTTAGATCTTTTGAGGGTTTTTTTCAAAGCATTTGATTTCTCCTTTGAATATCTACCACATTGTTTTGTACCTTCAGAGAAAACTCATCGCCACTTCAAAAGCTTCTGCAAAACCTTTGTACCATTTACAAATTTAAAGGGGATTTGATGCTCCCAAAGAGCTGATGTTCTGTACTGGAGATGTTCACTTGCCGTTATTAAAAAGGCAAAAGGGCTTGTTTGGGACCACAGGTTTTTCAGAACAAAAAAACAACCAAGCCAGTGTTTTGTTTTTCAAATCCTGCAGGTTATATATGCATTTTTTTTTAAAGTTCAGCAAAACTAGATTGGCTGAAAACTCAAATGTAGAGCTTAGAGTTGTGCTACTACTGTTTTATGAACACTACATAAGTTGAAAAAAGTATAATACCTTTTATTTTTCTATTTATTGGCTGTGCATGCACTTCTTGGCCACATAAAGTCTATCAGACCTGGTAGACTGATTTTTATCCTCTATAAATAACAATTAGCCATGATTCACCTTCTGTAAGGGCCAATAAAAGCACACTGTCGCATCTCTAATGTGAGAGTTCATGGCAAGTTGTCTTGTGCTGGCACTTGGCACAGGAATGAGGCTCTCCCTGTAAGTTGAAGCACAAATATAAAGCTTTATAACTTTTAAATACAGGGAACTTGTGCAATTATTTCAAGCTGCTCTTTGGGATGCAGAAATACTATTTACTTTCATATTTTCTGCAGTTATGCTTTTGCCATAAATATAACGTGGCATGAGGCAACCATTATCCTGTGACCCCTGATGTTCTCATCCCTTCTCAAGCTGGAATTTCTCCAATAACAGCAGTATTTAATCTTGGTTTTACTTATTACAAAGTTAATCTATAGGATAGCTGTTTAGACATAACTAAATTTCTCAATGAAGCCTTTATGTCAGCGTAGGACAGGTTTGAGGACTTGGTTAAATATAGGTGGCCATATTTTTATGAAGATTTTTATATTAAGTTGATACTTACTTTATGTGATCGTAGGCTTGGGTATTTCTAAAAGGTAAATATTTTTGTACTCTTGAACTTTGTAGTATCTTAAAACCTAGTGTTCCTTGAAAAAAGGTTGTGTTTTTTTAAATACCTTAATTTAAGCAGTCCAATTTTTCTTGCTTATACCATTGATCTCAAGCTAGTGTCACATTTTAGTATTTTTAATGGCAGATTTTTTAAAAAAAACAAAACCTTTCACAAGTGTGGAACGTCTTTCTGAAAAGAATCGTGATGTTGTTATAAGGCCTTACGGTGTCCCAACATAGTAAAAATGAGAAAAGGAGATTGCATCAGCTGAGGATGCATTTGCAAGGAGAATTTCTGTCCTCTGCCAGTATCTTTCCCAGGGGATTTTTGAAGAAACCCAAAAAGCAATAGTCTGCAGAAGAATCAAACAGCGATAAAGCTAGAGGGCGAGTTACTACTTTAATTGTAAAGTTGAAGAAAACAGCTATTGGTGAAAACTGTATTGCTAGTGAGCTGTTTAAGCCTCTCACTGCCATCTTCAGTGAGTTTTCTGTTGGGTACTCGTCGGGGCTCAGTATGGGCCCTGGGTGCTCACATGTGGCTGGGGGATGCCTGTAAGGCTCAGACCTGGGGATGGGAGGCAAGGACCAGCTGGATCGCTCCCACTGACCGCAGGGGCCATTGCACTGTGCCTCATCTGTCACCTCTGCCACGTTTCCCTGGGCCTCTCTGTGTGACCTTTGAGCCTCAGCTGGCTTATTGGATCTGCTAAAGCATATATGAAATTGTAGTAATTGTCACTTGTTAACTACTGTCTTCATTGTACTAAAAATGTGCACTGGCATTGTACGAGCTGCTTTCCCTGTGGATTGTAACTGAAGAATAAAGTCTCCTGACTTTAATGCTTTGTGCAAAGAAGTTTAAGGATGTAATTTCAAATGTATTTAGCATGGATGAAGTATGAAAATAAAACCCTAAAATAAGCTTGTCCACAAATAAGCTCTTCCACACAGGAATATAGTAGTGCAGTATTTTTGGCTTTCAGATGGTTCAGTCTTGACTCTCTGATCCTACAAAGCCCCAGACACAGACCCCGGCCAGGGTCAAGGATGATTTTGAGGTTTAACTTCTATTTTGTCCATTTCATTTTCCACCTTTGAGATTTTCCACAACTGTGCAATTCCAACATGGAACAAAAGCTCTTTTTAAATACAAGCATTAAAAAATTCTGTAAAAAGTATACATTTGGCTTTTATCAATTAGAGGTGGAGAATATATCACATACAAAAAGCCAGTTGGAAATGTGAGTTAGCCTTATGGAGATCAAAGCCAATTTCTGCAGTGATAATCACACAACTTAACTGAGCACTATGGGAGACACAATCTTCCGGGCAGTGCTCCTAGGTAATGAGCTGGGATTTTTGGCCTAACAATAGAGTATTACTTATTACATTTATTAATTGTCAAATGCATTGTACACGTTCCCTCAGAAAATAGCATCATTGTCAGCAAAAGCTTTTTATGGCCACAGACAATCCCACTGAAGGGACGATGGCAGCTGTGGGAAGGCGCTGCTGCAGACAAGCAACAAGGCGAGAAAGCATTTAGCGCTGGACTTGCAGAAAAGCAGAACTGGTGAAGGCTCTTGGTTCATATGCAGCAACAACCCAAGCCAAGGCCTTGCAGAAGAACCCTGCGCTAGCTCACCAGTAACGTGTAGCTAAGCGATGGGTGTTGCCGGTAACTGAATAATGATTCATCTCAAGGCCGGTTTCTGAACCCTTTGGGCAGTAAATAAGGGCTCTGTCTGTGTTAATGGGCTGCTTCTGACAGGAGTCCCCAGAGGGCACGGGACATGCCATCCAGCCGGGCCTGAGCTGGGCTGGTCGCCCCGTGCGGAGCTGGAGAGCGGCCCTGGCCCGGGGCGATGCCCAGAGCCCGCAGCCGAGACCTGCTTCGGCAGGCTGGGAGCACCGGTACAAGCAGGCAGAGCTCCTGCCTGCAGGCCTCTGTGCACTGCCCGGCATCCCCCGGCACACGCACCTCGCCTCTTCCAGCCGTCGCTGTGAACACGAGCCGGAGGCGCCGGCCGAAGCCGGGCCCGAGCCCTCCCTCCAGCCTCCCAAGGCCGCCTCGGCTCGGCTCGGCCCGGCCTGGCTACGGCAGCTCCCGCCGCGCCGGCGGGGTTCAGAGCGAGAGAGCCGGCGCCAAGGCTCGGCCTCGCCTCAGGGCCGAGCCCCCGCCGCGCCTCCCGAGCGGGCGAAGGGCATGCCGGGAGCTGCCCGCGCCGGGCCGAGGCGGCCGCCTCGGGCCGGGACGTGGCAGCGGCGGCCGGCCCCACCTGAGGAGCCTCCGCCTGCAAACCCCACCCCCGGCCGCTCCCCCGCCGGCGAGGCCCAGCCCATGGCGAGGCGCTCGGCGGGCTGCGCGGCGGCTCGGGGCGGCCGCTTCCTGCCCGCGCCAGACGGGCCCGCAGGTAGCGGCGGCCGCAACTCGGCCGCGCCATGCGCGACTACGAGGAGGTGACCGCCTTCCTGGGCGAGTGGGGCCGCTTCCAGCGGCTCATCTTCTTCCTCCTCAGCGCCAGCATCGTCCCCAATGGCTTCAACGGGCTCTCCATCGTCTTCCTGGCCGGCACCCCCGAGCACCGGTGCACCGTGCCCCGCGGGGCCAACCTGAGCGGCGAGTGGCGCAACGCCAGCATCCCGCTGGAGCTGCGGGACGGGCGGGCGGCGCCGAGCCGCTGCCGCCGCTACCGCCTGGCCGCGCTCGCCAACTTCTCGGCGCTGGGGCTGCGGCCCGGCTCCGACGTGGAGCTGGGGTCGCTGGAGCAGGAGCCGTGCCTGGACGGCTGGGAGTACAGCCGCGATGTCTACCTCTCCACCATCGTCACCGAGGTGCGGGGGCGGCGGGGGGGGGGGGCGGCGGGAGCGCCCAGAGGTGTCTGGTTATCGTAGCACCGGCTTCTCCTGCAGCTTTCCCGTGGCCCGGGCATCGTCCTGCTGTTCAGTCTGGCATGCTAGATGTATTTGGAGATTTTCTGTTCGCGTCCACTTGCAAAAGTGGTCTCCAAATGCAGCGCGTTCCCTTAACGAGCGCATGTCTACCGTAACTGCTTGATGGGTTTCATCTGGTATCTGCAGCAGTGGCCTGGAGCAAGGGTCGGCACCGGGACAGCGGGTTCGGGTCGCTCGGTGGTTCAGAGACGCCTCTTTGAACTCGGGAGACCAAAAGGGTTTGTTGTTTCTTTCTCTTTAAAAAAAAAAAAAAAAAGGCGGTTGAAGTCACCCAGCGTTGTGCAAGGCACGGCGGTCGGCGAGCCCTGGGCTGATGCTCTGTCCAAAAGGACCCTGAACTTCGCTGTGTGCCCGCAGTGCCTCTGCTTCGGTCGTGCCTGCTGCCCCGCTCACCTGCCGGGACGGGTCCGGCTCTCGGCGGCTCGGATACACCCCTGGGGCCACGTCTGTGGCCAGGGCAGCCGAGCGAAGTTGAAGCTGTGCTGATTGTCCCTCTCGTTGCAGGGGGAAGCTGTGCAGACCCACAGGTGCTGGCTGACTTAAGATACAAGGAAGCAGATTTTTGAGGAGTACTTGGATTTCAGAATGTGTGTAAGCTTTTTCGGAAGGCTTACAAACCATTTGTACAGTCCCACTGCCTGTTTGTGGACAAGTTTTACAGAGCTAGAATATACTTGCCTTTATTCTTTGCTTTGCAAAATGAGTTTGATGGGTGTTCAGATAGTGATGGATGTGAGTACTTAATGGCCATAAGCTGATCTGAGCACAGAAATCTTCCTCGGGAGGAGGAGGGCTGGGGTGAGGAAGGGCGCATGGGGAGAGGAGCCATGGCAGCACAGGAAGGCATGGAAATGGTGACACTGGAGTTGTCAGAAACATCCTCTGAACATGCACAGCAGCAGGACCTTCACTGATTCTGACAAGTGGCACAAGGCATTGCCTCACCTGTTTCTAAAGAACTGCTCTCTGAGGAAGAGAGGAAGGCTGTTCTGAATTTCTAGACCCCGGCTGTTGCTAAAAAGCGCTGTTGTGAAAGGCTGAGGTGCTCTTAGGGCAACCTAAGGCAACTGGCATCTTCTCGGGGCGGTCCCGTTCACGGGTGAACGTGCGGGTTTTTTTCCGAGTGCCTTACTGTAGTGGCAGACGTGGCCTAGATATGGTGTCAGCTGGTACAAGTCTCTGGAGCTTCTTTGCTGAGCTTTGTCTCTGTGCAAATTAAAAAGTCTTGAGCTACCAGAGTATCGTCGAGGGGTCTTATAATCTATAAGAAACAGGAGCTGCTAACGTTTTGCTGTGGCTCGCCAGCAGCTCTGGCCCCTTCTCTGTATGGTTTGGCAGATGTTTTGTGTCTGTGGGAGGTAATGTTTGTCTGCCCAGACATCATGCACTGAGGCGGTATTTTTTTTCCTTTAATATTAATGCTTCTGAGGTAGTTTTGCAAGAGCTGTGGCCTTTCACATATTTGTAGGCTTTCAGTGTTGAACTTGTTTAATTTCTTGGCTTGGTGCTGCTGCTTTTATGATTCACTAATCTTGTGTTTGGTTGCATATCTCTAACTTGTTGAATAATCATGAGGACCTTTGTCCCAGATTTCTGTAGCTGACACTGGGAGGGGGAAGGGGGAATTTTTTTTTAAGAAGGCTTTTTGCTGAATCTCTCATGACTCTCTGGAGAAAGTCCTCATTTACGGTTCTGCTTTTCAGGGGAGACTTAAAACATTCAGTTCCCTCTCATTTGAAGAGACAGTTCCTTTTCTCACACAGACTAACAACAGAAGGTTTTTATTAGCCAGTCTGCAGTATTTAACCAGCTCCTGTGTAACAAAATCGCTTTCTGTTTTTTACTTCTTTAAATGCTGTATCTCAGGGGATGAGAAAAGCTTTACTTTGGCTCAAGAAGCCATCTGTGTCATTCCTCCATAAGTCCCATAAAAAAAGAGTGTAGGAGTAATAAAAGTTTGTGTGTGGTAGTAAAAGGAATAAAACCAGGGATAGTTAAGGGAGAATGCTACCTCCTCCTGCCAGTCATATCTGTGAAAGGCTAGTATCTGTTATGGGACTATACTGAATAACTGGGAATAGAATTGAGCAGTGGTGTTATTAAGAGCATGAGTGGACTAGAAATACGATATAATGAGAAGAGGTTAGATGATACAGCAGTCAAAACATTTTAGTCCATATGGGAGTCATTCTTACATACTGAAACATAAATAGACACTGAATTTTGTATACACATACTCATCCTCACCTTCTAAAAAGGTGTTCCACTGTTCCTCAATTTGAAGTCAGTTCAGTGCAGGTGGTGTACTCCAGAGAGTATGTTTTGTGCCTGTTGCGCTTTTAACAAGCGTCAGGGCCTGTTTGGTTTTTGGAGAGGAAGGATGTGCGTGGTGGGAATTGCCAAGTGTCCTGCGGCTCAGCGCAGGGCTGCTGCTCTGCCCTGTACGGGCATGCAGGGAGAGAAAGTTCTGGGCAAATATTAGTGCCCTGAGGTTTCCATTCCCTTTCCACCAGGGATTCAAGTGCCCTGCTGTGCTGTCACGCCTATGTCCGTGAAGATCAGGGGGTTATGCCAGACCTTCAGGGAACCAGTGGTGACATCTGGAATGACACAAATGGGTACTGTGGTACAGCTGTCGAACTAGAGGTTTTGATGTTCCCTCTTTGTTGGAAGACAGAGAGAACTGTATTGTTTTGCTTTACCAAAATAAAAACACAGGCTCATGCTAGACATTGCAATTTCCACAGGCTTTTCTAAGTGTGGAGCCAGCAGCTGAAGTGGAAATCAAGCCCCTGTCATCCAGGTTCAGCTCTGAACCCCTTCATTCATGTTAGTGCAGTGACCTCATAGATGAGAAGTCACTTCCATGATTCTTCATCTTTTAAAATCGGTGCATCCTCCTTCTTGATGTAGACTAAGATCTGCTTATTTTTCTGGCTGAAGTTCATATTGACTTCTCAGCTCCAGAAGCTGATACAGCTATGAAAAAAACTTGTAGCTGATTTGCAGGTACAAAATCTGAGTATTACTAGCCTTGTCAGAAGAGGGAAAAAAGCCTAGTTCTCACTTAATAAGTGAATATGAATGGCTGACAGATGTACAAAAATACTTCTAAAATGCTGAGATTTTCAAGGTGTGATTTAAGAAGCGCATAATGCAGGAGTCTCTTCAGAATTGTACTTAAAGACGTTTCTGACCTTGCAACAAAAAAAAGAGTATTATTAAAGAATGATAGGCCTGCCGTTGATACTGTTAAAATGGAAACAATGCTCATTTAGAGTTGTCGTGGACAATTACTGGTAAGGTGATCCCATTATGCTGTCTTTACTTGTAGATTAAAACTCAGCTCGTATTCCTCGGCTTCTGATGTCAGTGCCTCGTTTCCTTTTTCTCAAGCCATCTCAAAAAAGGTTTGTGGGGGAGAGTTAAATTTCTGCACTGGAATTATAAAATGTTTGGCACTTTCCAACATCTTCTATGCAAGTTTTACCTCTGTAAAAGTTTAAAACAACGACAAGGGAGAAATTGAGCAGAACGTATATTCTGTAGATGCAGACTTCTGTTTACATTTAGATAATAAGCTTTAACGTAACATCTATAGTTTCTAAGTACTTAGAATATACAAATTATTTTCAGAGGAAAGGGTGTGTAGTAACACTCATAGATCTCAATTAAGTAGAGAATATTTGTATGGGTATAAACAAGACCAGATTCTGAATTGAAGGTTGTAAGTATTCAGTTGTGAGACTGCGAGATTTTTTTTTTTTTAAGAACCTGCCTCTAGTTCTCTAGAGAGAAGTGATAGGAGAGAGTACAGAATATCGGATTAGCTTCAAAAATTCTTGCTAACATGTTGGTTTTTAAAAGAAAAATATTAGCACATGGGACTATCCCACTTCATTTTTCAGTTATGTATGTTATTCTTAGCAAGAGAAGAAAACAGTTTAAAAAAACAAACAAAAAAAACCCCCACCAAGATAAAGGAGTGGGAGCCCATGATATATTGTAGCTGTAAAAATTCCTTTTCCTGTAAGGCTCTTCATTATATAATAAGGGTGTAACTGAGTAAGGCTCTCAAAGTTTTTAGTATTTGTTGTAGTTCATCTGTGTTTAGGGTTCTAGTAATGGCATTAGGGAAGTGCGAGTGCTCCTGCAGTGGAACAGTTCTCTATAATCTGCGAAACATGCTTTTCCCCAAAGTGAGGTCCTGAATTACATTGTTGATGGCCTTGCAACTTTCCAAACATATTTGGTGGTGGTATATATTTGTGACACTGTATTGCAAGAACTTTTGATATTGGAAGAGCTCCCCTATAATTAGACTTGCAATTTCCATGTTATGATGCATTAAAAATATTGGGCAAATTCTGTGCTTAAATAGGATGGGCATCTTGTTATTAGCAGCTAGAATTTTGTTATTTCCTGTTTTGTCATCTCTCACAAGATGATATCATTGCAGTGGAAGTGAAGCAGGATGAGGGATCTGCATCGGTGTCTGGATGAGAGCCAGAGCCACTGCAGGATTTAGCGTTAGTAATTAAGGAAGTGCCAGCTCTCCTTTTGAGGCAAGTGGTATTCTGCAAATGCAGTGGATGCAGAGCCTGTGCGCGTGAAGTTACTCTTTACGCCTTAAGGTTTTGAAGTGCCTAGAGAACTCAGAGGAACCATACTTTATTATTTGTGATATGGCAGTATCTTCAGCTGGACTTGTGGTATCCTGTCTGCCTAAACTTGCCTTGCAATTTTTGTTTGATACTGTTATTTTATGCTTTGAATGTCATTCCACAGTTTGCAGTTTAAAAAATTCTTGGAGCCTGAATTTCGTTGTGATTGCAGTTTGTGTGAAAATTTTAGGGTGGTTTTCTCTTTGGATAGAGGTGTTATATTAATGTTCAGATTAATATTGGAAAGGTGTAAAATAGAACACAGGAAATACTAGCTAGCAAGACTGACATGCTTCTACGTGTGCCGCTTAGAGTAATTCTAGCTAAACCTCCAGTAAGACTTCTTGTGCAGGTTGTATCGTGATAAAAGGCTGGACGCTAATAAAATGTGGCTGGGGAGGGTCTTGTGTTTGGGGGAGGGAGGAGATCCGAGGGAGCAATTCAGGTTTTTTATTATTCTCGGTTTTGTAACTGGGCTTGTCTTGGAGTAAGGGATTTGGAGGTGTGGTTCCAGGTAGCTGACTTGCCCTGTAAGAGATGAAGCAGAACTTGGCAAGTGCTCTCCTAAAGAGATGCTTGAGTGATGACTGTAAATACCTAAAACTGTTTCATACTCTGGCCCCAAACCTGTGTGTGAGAAGTAACTGCTTCAGTCCCTCTCCCTTGTGGTGTGCCCCTACCTTCTCCCCCAAGCTGTCCACATTTTCTGGTGGTGTCCATAGCCTATCCTCTTTTCCCTGTCCCCTCTTCCCAGCCATCCTCACCAGCAGCCGGTATCAGCCAGGAATCCGTTATGGAGGTGCGTGTCTCGCCATGCAACTTGCCTCTGATGCATAAGTGATTATTGCTATTAGGTGGGAGGCTGCTGGTGAAGACATCACCCCAACCTGATGAATTGTTTGGCAAGTAGCGACAGCCCAAAGTATCTACAAGCTGTCTGAGTAAGAAGATAAGTTTAAACTCCAACAGAAGGATGTCTTCTTCCAAAGTTGTAATAAAATTGAGAATGCTTTGTGCCATCCCTTGAGCATTGGGTACCAGTGTTTAGGAGCTCGATGCTTTGCAACAGTTTGGAGCCTTGATACCTTGCTGAGGTTAACCTTATCTCATTCACTGGGGCAAAGGCCGTTACAGCTAGCAGGCTAACTCAAAGGCTACTAAGAAGTAAAAACAGCACATGATTTTAGAGCACTGGGTCACAGTATACTGTGTCCAAATAGCACTGCCAGCAGCAGAATTCAATCAGTAACTACTCCTGGGACACTCGCTCTTTGCGATGCTGGTCTTCTAACAGTGATGCTTCGGTGACTACTACTTGGGCAACGTACAGTTGAGGGAAGGGTCTGGTTGCAGAATGTTTCTGGAAGACTGATGCCATCATGGCTAACAGGCAATATAGTAGACCTTGTTGGTGAGTCATTAAAAAGTTGAAGACTTCAGCAGTCATTAAAACTTCAGTGAGTCATCAAAAAGTTGAAGACCCCAGCAGACTGGGGCAAGGAGGTAACAGACCTTAAAATCCCTTTGTCCTGATTGTTGTGCATCTGTGGAGTCTGTACATAACTGGTATTGCACAACCAAGGTAGTTTTCCCTTGGAAGTTTGATACCAAAGTTCACTTTGGTGCCTGGTTTAAGAGATCTTCAGTATAACAGCTCCTACCATTGCTTTTATAGAGTGGACAGAAAAACAAGCTGCTAATCATTGCCACATTTTAAGGACTGATACATTTCCACCTGCCAGTGCACGAAGGTTTTGGCAGAACAGTGCAAAGCATCTTAATACCATGTACTTTTCCAAGCAATGTCTCTACCTCAGTGGTCTGAAGAACATGTTTGTTACTGGGCACAAGCGTGCCAGTGTCTGGAAAGCCAAGTGTTGTGCAGCCTTGTGCCAAAGTACAGAGTGTAAGATAGATGAAAAGAGGCAGCTAACTCACAAAGCACCAGGTGATCAGCTGGAAAATAACGATTGATTTAGTAATGATAGACTATAAATCACCAAGCTAGATGTTTGGCTAGTGAGATTTTAGTCCTGTTATTAGAGATGTCTGGCTCCAGTAGCTGATACAGAGATAATTCTTTGTGAGTAGGCAAGTCTTTATTAATGCAGGATTTGTGCTGGGAATGATACTTATTTCCCTGCTGAGTGTCATCATATGAAGGCATATGATAATCACTGAAACCCTTGGCCTCTATAAATTTGATAATGATCATTTGCTGCATACTTCCAAGGTGCCAGATACATTTTGCTGAAGCTTCTTGACCTCTGTGGTTGTCACAGAATGGCTCCAACTTTCTCTGATCTATAATGAAGTACAGCTTTTGTTGAATAAATACCGATCTAATTATAAATGTTAATTACAGTTTTTGATCTAAATTGTATTTATAACTGTAGTAAGTTAAATCCCTTACATGAGTGATATAAATTTGTTAGCACATTAGAAAGCCACGATTCTGAAAGGAACTTTGGTGGTGATGCACGATTGGTGTTGGTAGGATTTGTCGGAGTGTTGCATTGAATGCTAGTGCCTGTGCTTCGGGTGGTGTGAGGCTGGAGAGGTTTGGGGAATAAGGCAACAATAGTGTTGAGGACTGATAGAAGGGGAGGTTCTTCAGACACAAAACTACAATCAGGTTTATCAAAGGAGAGGTTAAGAAATTACCTGAATACCGTGACAAATTGGGGAAAGGTGTGTTTTGTTTGCTCCCAAAACTAATAACGATGACATGAATTCATAAGATAGTCTAAGGGTTGGCAGCTAAAGTTAGCAAACACTCATGAGAGTGTAGCCTGTATGAATAAGTGTCATTTACCACTAGAAAAACTTCCAGTTCTAATTCAAAACTGGATGCTCTTCCATGACACAAGTGGTGGTTCAACTGAGTTTTGCCAGGGGGATCTGGGAGTGGAAGGCGATTGCTGGTGGTGGTCATTCAGTGCATGGCTTTTAGTGATCCCCCAGCCTTAAAACATGCACTAGGGTGTAGTTGTAGCGTGAGCTGTTAATAGACTGAGGGCTGAGAGATTCCTGGAGTCGAAGGCTTAATGCTAAGGAGACAGAGCTGGCAAACAAAGCAAAATGCTGGCGTTCCCGGGTGCGGGACCGGTGCGGAGGTGGATGGCGGATCTGGGACACGCAGCCGCTGCCGGGGCAGATTGTACAGAGTGTTCCAGTACAGATTTTAAAAAACTGAGAGGAAAACACACCATACTTAATTATTTGTAATTGTGGAGCGAGGGGGATTAATTATTGGGATCAGGGTGCATATTTTCTTTTCACTTCAACATTTTTAAGACAGATTAAAAACAAAAACCTTCCATCTCTAAAACATCAGAAGAGGCCCCGTGGGAGTTTCAATAACTAAGCTCAGGAGGGTTTTGGCCTCACATCAGAAGCACTGGTTGCCTCCAAATTCCTCTCCTGTGGGGCTGCAGCACCTCCTGCCCTCTGCCAGCAAGCTGCTGGGTGAGCGCGGGGAGAGCTCTGGGAACTCCTCCAGTCGCAGCATGGCCGTGAGGTAGGGCAGGAGGCATCCCTGCTGGGTTTTGTCCTTCTAATATTTACACACTTTTTTCCCCCCTAGATAACCAAAATAAAATTAAGACTCTTTCAATAATAGCTGTTGGTATAGATACAAAAATAACACGAGTGTTATTTCAAAAACATCAGACCGAAGTGGGTAAGACATTGGAAACTCTTGCAGTCTTAATAATAATTATCTTGTTTCCTTCTTCTCTTTTGTCTTCATTTTGGAAATCTTGGTTTGCTTGGTATATATTTCAATTTGTATTCAAAAGATTATAATTGATGTTAGTTAGGTTCCTAGTGAGGAGTGAACAGTCTCCAGTCTCTCTCAAAACCATGTTAAAATGTAATAAAGGAACAGGCATTTTTTTCTATAGTTCAATTTCTCTTAAATTAGAAATGTGAATTTTTCATGGCAAACTTTGCCACATGCCGAGAAATCAAGTTTGGGATCTGTCTCACTCCTTACAAAACCAGCAGAACTGCAGGAGTTTAAGGGGCTGCAGAGCCTTTGGATGGGACCTGAACCAAGCTCCTTCTGAAATTATTAGTTACCGTCCCTCATATGTGTGTAGGGGAAATAGCACAGCCGTCCCCTGGGTGAAGAAAGCCACATGGGTCACACCTGAAGGTAGTGCTGGGGCCTCAGCGGGATGGCTGCCGCGGTGGCTCGGCGGGGTGGCCTCTGCCCGCTGCTGCCCAGCATCCCTTCCCGTTATTTTCATGGAGCTGCATCTGTGCAGTAGGTTAGTTACTAATTTCTCTTGTGAAGGTTTTCTGTCCAAAGGGTCCGTCTTCATCTGGGTTCAGCCAAGACGTTTAGCAGGGAGGGGAAATCCTGTTTATTAGAAGACTTTAATGTTATCTCTCCCTGCAGTGGAATCTCGTATGTGACAACGACTGGAAGGGACCCCTGAGCACCTCCCTGTTCTTTGTGGGCGTCCTGCTCGGATCTTTCGTATCGGGACAGCTCTCAGACAAGTAAAGTATATACACCAGAGCTGCTGGCTCTTTGTTTGGTGCTGTTCTGTAAGCAATCCTTGTATGTGAAGTTTCCTGTAAATGTCTTTCTGCAACATGTCTTTGTTCTATGACCTGAATGTACACAGAGTGTATAGAATAAATGTCCTGAACTAGAACAGAATGTTATGAAGATTATTAGTGGGTGTTATCTTCATCTGTTCGGGTTTTTTCAGTGAAATCGCCTCTGGAGCAAACTTTTTATGCCAAAAAAACAGGTGTAGGAGATAAGTTTCATCTGGAAAAATCAGATCAATGACATTCTTTTCTAATTGCTTTGGACTATGTTCAGGGAGGTCTCGGAGGCTTGTTTTCCTTTTTTTGCGGTCAAATTTAAAATTCTGTTTTTAATAACACCCATAGTTTCTGAGCCTCAACATCAAATGAAGCATCTAAACCCAATGATCTGCATTTATGGAAGTTGCAAAGCATGAATGCTGTTCAGTTGTACTCCAGAGAAGCAAGGCTTTCTTGTTTATCAGTACAAACATTAAAAAAAAAAAAATGGAAGACACCATTATTTTTTGTCATGTTGACAGTTTGTTGGTTTTGGGGTTGTTTTTTTTTTTTTAAAGCTCAGTCTTTCTGATTCTCTCCCTGGGATTTGTTGTGCAACGCATTGTGTGCTGTCTTCCTGATTTCCAGAAAACAATAAGTGGGCCTCTAATTTGCTGAGTTTCTATTTCTTTAAAACATAGTCCCTATGCCACAAATCTTGTAGCATCATTCAGGGCCTTTGTGTGGTTTCCTGCTTATCAGGTTGGACCAATCTTGAGCTTGGAGGCAGTCATCCTTGAAAATCAAACAGCTCTCGTGGAATTCTCTCCAGAGCCATACGTCGTGGGTTTTCTCCAAGCAGGTCCCTGATCAGGCCCATGTTTGCTCTCCCTGTGATCCTGCTGTCTGCCTGGCTGCTCCCCTCACGATCCTGCGTTTCACCATCACACAGCCAGCAGCCGTGGCTGCTGCCGACCTTTACATCCCCAAAGAGTTCTCCCTTGTTCGCAAGCGTGAGGTCCAGCAGTGCCTCCGTGTCCTCAGTCATCTGCGTTAGGAAGTTGTCGTTGGTGCACTCCAGAAACCTCCTGGGTCTTGTCCTTCCAGCAGCTATTGGGATGGTTGAAGTCCCCCGTGATGGCTGGTGCCTTTGGACGCGAGGCTTCCCGTGGTTGTCTGAAGAAGGCCTCATTTACTTCTTCCTGATCAGGTGGTCTGCAGCGGTCACCCACAATGGTGCCAGCATTGGTCTGCCTGCTTATCCTGACCCATAAGCTCCAAGCTGACTCGTTGTCTGTCCCCAGGCAGAGCTCCATGCCTTCCAGTGGCTCTCCCGTGTGGGGGGTGATTTCCCCCTTTTGCCATGGGGAGTCTCCCACCACTTCATCCTGGTGCTGCTGCATCGGGTGCTTCATTCAAAAGAGCTCCCAGCCCCTTGTCTGCTACAAGGATGCTGAGTGTCTTCCATGGTGACTAACTGGCCGGTGAAGCAGGGACTGTTCTCCTGGTGCCAGAAGCCATGAGCTTACCACCTTCACCATCACGGAACTCTCTCCTGCAGCTCCTCCACGTGGTGACTCAGATCCTCACGAGGTGCCGTCGAGGAGGCCATCAGCACAGCTCATCCAGTTACTGTTGTAACCACTGAATTGCAGCTAGCTCGTGGTCAAGAGACCGAGTGCATCCAGCAGCCCCAAAAGTAGACCGCTCCAGCGAGACTGTACCCTGTGTTTTGCTGCTGCTGTCTGCCCATCTGGTACAAAGAGTCCTGCAGCGAGCCTGAGCCCCGCGCCCAGCCAGGCATGACTTTGAGATTGCCAAGATATTTTGCATGTTCAAGTAACAGTCCGTTCTTAACGCATTGTGATCTACCTGAGACTTGTGGCACCCAACTGTAGACCTCCTGGTCAAGTCTAACTTTGGAGCGGGGTTCTGCGAACCTGCACTCAGCAGATGCCCCGTCACAGGCTGCAAAGTCCGCTTGCAGTGTGGAGCTGCCCAGGCCAGGACGTCGGCACTGACTCTTATACAGCTTGACGGGTTGGGTTTAATTTAATTTATTTTCTGTTTTTTTAATACGTCATCAAAAGAATTGCTAGAATACCTTAAACTGGTTCCTTTTTTTACGGAGTGGAATGACGATTGCAGCGTGGGATCCCTTACTGATAACAGCATCTTAAAAACCTGAGTTTTGCCTCTCTTTTAGAAGCTTTCCTTATTTTTTTTCTAACATGCTGATCTGTGTCATGAACAGTGTGCTGCTTAGAGAAGAAGGCGCATTAATACTCTTGCATTTTTAAAAATTTGCTCCCGATGATTTGTCTCCCTGTTCATCCCATCAGTAAGAAAGGAATAGTATTCCAGCACGTACTTAAAGGCAACTTAACAAGCAGCCCTTGGACTATGATTTTCTCTTGGCCAGTGGATTTTTTTTTTTTAAAATGTATTTAGAATATTTGTGCCTGTGTGATATTGCCTGACCCTCTTCTTTTTGCAGATGTTTTATATCTCCCTAAGTATGCATAACGAGTAATCTTATTTTTCAGTTTCTGAATATTTCATTCATGCTGTTGTATAATCATCTCTTCTTTTTCTTTTCTTTAATCTGCCCATGGAAGGTTTGGCAGGAAGAACGTGCTGTTTGCAACTCTGGCAATGCAGACTGGCTTCAGCTTCGTACAGGTCTTCTCTACCAGCTGGGAGATGTTTTCGATGTTCTTTGTGCTGGTCGGCATGGGGCAGATATCTAACTACGTGGCAGCATTTGTTCTCGGTATGCAAGTCCTGCTGGGCACAGCATGCGTTCTTAGTCGTGTGCTTTTCCTGCTCCTTTTCGGTACTGGCTTAGGGTTGATTTGTTTTGCCAAGCAACACTATTAAGAGTGTTAAGAGTGTGTCCCTACCACACATGGATAACTCATGCTCTCCTTGGAAGTTTCCAGTTGATAGAAGTGCAATCTGAATTAAATCTGTGGTTTACCATCCTACAAAGGCAAAAAACTCAGAAATTGTTTATTTGAAACAAAATCTGTCTTCCTGTTGGAAAGATGAGATGTGCAAGACGTGATTTTTCAGGCATTTGTGTTGTCCATTTTGGGGCCTAAATGTCTGTTTGATGTAAAAACTTGTAAAAGAAAAAAAATCAAGTAAGTGTTACAAATTCTCCTTAAAACAACCTATAGTAAAAAATTAAATGACATTAATGATTCCTTTTTGGTATATTTTCAATTTAACTAAGATCATATTTGCTCAGATGGGAATGTGAATTACCTGATGAAACTGAGATTATTTTTTTTTTAATTAGTTTCTTTTTAAAATTAATATTATTTACAGCAGTCTCACTGTCCAAAGTACCAAATGTTGGCAAGAAATTCCTTTTGGGCCACAGAAGAACAGTGCAGCTGTGAAAGCAGTGTTTAGCTAACCTCACTGCAGACGTCCTGCTGCAACTTCTGTAATTTTCTTCGATTTCTGTGGAAATGAGGAAGATTATCTCTCTTACAAGGTCTCTTGATTTTTCAGGTCCCAAAGCGTTTCAAAGGGCAGCATTGGCCCCTGTTAGTGCATTAATTCCGCTATCAGTAGCCTGGCCTTTGTTAGTGACCCTCCATGTGTGTACACCAACAGACTGCAAGATTTTTGGCTAATAGTCCTTTAGAAGGTGATGCAGGAACCTAATTTAGGCACCTCTGAATTGTCCTTTAAAGAAGCTGGTCTGCCATGATGTGGGGAGGACCCTATAGAGATCAAGCTGAGGTTAAGTCTTGTGAATGTTTTGTAGTACGTCAGGTAGTTTTAGCTCCTCAAATAAAATGTGAGATTCTAAGAACATAGAATGATGGAAGTTTTAGCTACTTCAAGCTACAGAAATACTGTATGGCCCAGTTCTCTTATATTACTTGGGTGGATGCAGGATCACTGCATGAAGCAGATCTGTGGTGCCTCTAAAATCGGACGGCCGAGCACGCTGTGGTCTGTAACTCTCCAGTGCAGTGTGCTTCAAAGCCAATTGTTAGAGGTATTTTTGGTTATTTGGTTACTATTAAGTTGAAATACTAATCTTCGCTCTGTTGTTTTGAACAGGCACAGAAATTCTTGGCAAATCAATCCGTGTGCTGTTCTGCACGCTAGGCGTTTGCATATTTTATGCATTTGGCTACATGTTGCTGCCACTGTTTGCTTACTTCATCAGAGACTGGCGGATGCTGCTGCTGGCGCTCACTTTACCTGGGCTGCTCTGCATCCCACTGTGGTGGTGAGTATAACTAATTTAAAAGACTTTAGTCTTTAGAAAGTCCTGTCTGCAGATTTTTAAGATCCAGACTCCAAGCCAACCAGCCTGTACCAGTGAAATTCAGGAATGGGCAGGTGAAGAATGGATGTTGTGTCCTTTACTCTTCCCAGTCGTTTAGCTGCAAGTCCATAGCTTTGTGGGTGATTGGAGTCGTGCCTGAAAAGCCAATTCTTCATTTTCTGTAGCTTCTCTAAAATTAAGTGATGGCACATAAAAAAAAAAAAAAAAAGTCAGTAAAACTCATCCTTCTTCACCAACTGGAATCCGTGAGCTTATAAGAGTAGGCCTGAAATAAGGGCAGAATGAGAAACCCGTTGTCATGGGAAGCTGGGCAACGCTAGAGTGACATAGATACGACAAGCTACAAAACGGTACTTGCACGTCTGTGTGACTTCCGTGTTTTCTTCCATAGTTAATGAAATACTACTTTTAGGTGGCATGTAAAGTTTAAATAGTCCACATGGTGGTGGTGTTTCTTCACTTACGTGATTCCATCCAGTTTCTTACAAAGTTCAATGGCTCAGGTGAAGTCTACTTTCTGACTTGCCTTTATATGCAGTATTTACAGTTACTAATTTTATATGTGCTATTCTCTAAGGCTCTGCCTCTTCATGTACAGCATGCTGCTTGTGTATTCCCTTTTCTTTAAGGGAATTAATTTCTTTAATTAAACTGTTCTCCCGTTCTTTGAAGGTTTTGATTGCTCTTTTCTCTGAGTCATTGCTTATTTATTTAGTACTTCTAAAATCCACAAATGCATTTTAGTCTGTTCTTGTTCAGTATGCTAGTCTGCTCTTGTAAATCTGATTTCTATTGTCATTGCTCTAATTTCTGCAAGATGTGGCAAGTTTTGATGTCTTCATGCGTGAAACAATGTGTATTGGCACCTGCAGCAGCACTTCCTGTGGAAATGCAGGCTTGTTACTCTGAACCTTTTCTGCAGGGTCATTCCAGAATCTCCACGGTGGCTGATCTCCCAGGGAAGATTTCAAGAGGCAGAAGACATCATCCGAAAGGCTGCAAAAACTAATGGCATTACAGCCCCAGAAGTAATACTTGACCCTAGTGAGGTAAGATTCATTTAGCAGTCCAGTTGTTTGCTGGATGTATTAATGACCGTGTAAAGTGATTAATTTCCAGACAAATGAATTGAGTTATGCCTGCAGCGTGTTACATACTTCTTAGATGGGTAAAAGGTGATCCTTCTCCTGAAAAGCAGAATACCCTTTCCTTGCTTCATTAAGATTTGCAAAGCCCTTGCTGTCCCATTCCCACGGGAATGCCAGCACGCATTCGAATGCAAACATCTTTTTGATTCCATTTACAGCCACCTTTTTCCTTTTAAACCCTAGTTTTTGGGGGAAGGTAATGAATTTGAGGTACCTATTGCTTTGTGATCTAAATACTTGTGCAGAACAGGTTTCATGCTTGTGCACTTTAATATATTTCTATAAAAGTCATAACACAGGACTTCCTTCCTGGTGGCAGTGGAAGGAGTGTCATTCTAGTTCAGTTCCATATTCAACTCCAGTTGCTACTCCATGTTAGGGAGAGCAAAACTTGAGCTCCTCTCGGGTGGAGTAGCTAGCAGTATCTTCCCCATCCATTTCTTCCAACATACTGTTGTTTCCTCTAGGTATCCCCCTTTGTCTGAGCTGTTGGTGGCCTTAAGGTGTGGAAGCAGTTCCACACTCATTCAAACGTGACCTCCAAAAGTCAGACAGACAAACTGTTTGCATAATCCAGGAGAATGGGCACTGCTCTAGGCAGATCTGTAGAGTCTGTCTGGGCATTTGCCTGGTTGTGTTCCGGTTGACAATTGACATTGTCTTGTCATTTATGTGAAAATCCCTTGTATGATCACTTGCTTTACAAGGCCTCTGTATCAGGCTAAGGAAAATGGTTAGCCATTAAACGGTAGTGTGTTTGCTATTGAGATTGAAACAGCTTCACTTGCCTTGAAGTTAGCTGAGGTGCAAAGCAAGCTGTTTGTCCAGGCTTATTTGTAGATAGTGGGACAGACATTGTGGTCTTCCTGGAACAGAGTGAGAATGCCAGGAAAACCCCGACCTCCTCATGATAGCTTTTTCCCTGGATTTTCATTAGAACATGCTTTTTTCCTTTTTCCCGCCTGCCCCCTTCCTTCTCATGCTATAGGCATGAAAACTTGCCCATTGCCAGCACTGCAGCAGGAGAACAGAAAATAAGCTCTGGCTTCAACATCTGCTTAAGGTCACTGTCCCTGGAACCCTCTATATCCTGTTCTTAGAAAGAAATATTGACCTGTTTGCTATCCCTGGACGAGGCTGGATGACAAAGCAGCAGAAGGCAGGGGCAAGAGTAGGGGTGTTGCCCCAGGGAACACTGGATAAGGGGAAATGCTCATTTCTGCAGCAGGGTGGGCTGGCATACGCGGGGCTTATTTGCAGATAGATCGTTGCATGTCAGCTTTCAGAAAGACAGATTAACATTCTGACACTCCAAGGAAAATGAGCTCAATTTGCGGGAGCTGTTTAAATGCAGAACTTCTGTCTGTTTTCTTTTTAAAGTTAAAGTAATGCTGTGACCAAAAAATCTGCAAAACTTTTCTTCCATCAGTGGTCTGTTTACGCTGTTCTTCTGTCTGCTTTCTGAAGAGCTGTAAAGCAAAGGCTCGCAGCCTCTCTTGAATTTTTAGGAAGCATGTTTACACTGCAGAGAGGTTCTCAGAAATCCGGCTGGCCCTGAGCCCTTGTGCAGTTGGAACATGACTTCTGGATGGAGGAGCAACCGAAGCTCATGCTTGGAGCATTTCTCGAGCCCGTGCAGCCGGAGAGCAGCACCTGCAAAAATCCAGAGATTTCAAAACCAGTTAGGCTCCAGTAGGTGACTAGTTGCAAACAAGCTGCAGAGCACAAATAGGGCCTGGTTCGCTGAATTACCCCATATGAGGGGGATTGAAATTAAACCTATCATCCAAACATTTCTAATCACCCTTTTGCCCTCCCTGCCCTTCTCATAGCTTCTTGTTCTACCCTGTCCTGTTAAGGATTATATTGTCTGCTTATCCAGCCCCTAAAAGGCAGAGTCCTTTTTTCTCATCAACTGTGACTCTCTGAATTTTACTGTTCCTGGTTTTGTTTTGTGGTTTGTTTTCTTTCTCCTTTTTTTGTTTCCTGTATGCTGGTTTCTTGGCAACAAATAGTGGCAAAACTGGAGAGTACTTAGGAAAGATCATGTGATTTATGAGAAAGGGCTGGGAGCTGTAAAGCTGCCTGCAGTTCGTGTGGCGAGAGGCTTGGCTTCAGGCAGAGTGAAAGCTGTCAAATGTAAAGAACTGTTTGCCTTTTGTAGAAAATGAAGATTTCTGAAAGCAAATTCACTGAAGTTTGGCGTGCACGAGCATCAAACCGCTATTTTATCCTCCAGGTCTTCAGACCAAAATATCACCCAGAAAGAATTTTCACCTGACTGCAGGAGTTACATAAACTTTACGTTCCCATTAGCTCAGATGCAGTTTACAAGACATTGAGGAGATAGCTCTTGTCCCTCAACTCACAATATACATTAAGGGCCCCAAATTGGTGTCCAGCTACAAGCTGGCCAAAAGAAACATCACTAACTGAATAGGGAAGAGAGGTTGATGAGGAATTAAGTTAAACTAATGGTTGCTTTTGTCTCTCTGTTGCTCTGTTGTGTCCTGCAATACATCCAGCTACTTCTGCCAGAACAGCCTGATGTTTTGGGGAAAAAAGTATTCTAAGTTGAATTAACACACAGTAGAGGATGGTATATTAGGCCAGGCAGAAAGAATTCAGAACAGTTCAAAGTAGTGAGTAATTGCACTATTTTGAAGCTACAATCATAGTTTACTTTTATTGATAACCATTTGCACATACCATGAAGGAGTACACAGTGCCAACAAAAGGCTTTCAGTCTTCAAAAATATTAAAATGTAATTTGACATTCTCGGGTCATGCTGACTTACAAAGATTACTTCCTCCCTTGATTTTTTAACAGTTTATTGTGATTGCACGCAATAGAGGTCTGTCAGGCAAAAGCAATTCTAGTTGTGGAAAGACAAGTCTTCATTTAAATATTGTGAGGTGTCTTGGCAGCTTACAATTCAAAAAGTGTCAAAATTAAACATATTTCAGTATTGCCTTTTTTCATTTGATAATTTTGAGCTACTAAGGTGCATGCTTCATTTCTTTCCTCATTAGTTTTCCAACTGTTAATAGAGTCACAGGTTCAGATAGATATAAAATGTCCTAACAGAAAAAAGAATCTGTGTGGAAGATTGTAAGATCAAAATCTTTTTTAATGTAAGACTGTTAAAAATACCATTAAATTGATGAGTAAGTAGCTTGTGATAAATCCTGAAAACATACTATTTTTTGCAATAACAAAAATAGGACATGTCTAGAAGACTGGTTCCTCAGCTATATTGTGGTGTTTTATCAGAGTTGATAGTTTTAATCAATGGAACTTGTCCTCTTATATGACCTTTTGCATATTTTGAAAAAATCTCTCCCTTGTTACTCCTTGTTAGGGGTCTAAATTAAAGTCCTAAATAAAAAACCCCCAAACTTAATTTTTTCCTTTTTCACAATTTTACCGAGCATAAAACTTGTTTGCATGCTTCATGGATTGTCTTTGCATTGTTTACATGGAAGTGCTTTTATTTTGAGGAGCTGGAAAGCTTTATGGGGAAAGGAGAAGTGTGTTGTCTTTTTGCTTGTATTCTTAGACAAAGATCTCAAAAACAGGCTAGATAATGATGGGGACTCTTCAGCTCATTAGCCAGTTTGTCTCAGTTTAAATACATTAATGTTAGGTCCAGCGTGAGGAGTCATTTACTAAATCTGTCCTGCTGCAGTTTAATCTTTTTATTTCTTGCCTTGTCTGCAGTGGACATAGAGGACAGCTTATCTCTTTCTTTTTTTTTTTTTTTTTTTTGGCTAGTCTTTGAAGACCATTCTTGGTCTTTTAAGACGCTCTCAGTCTTCTGGCCCTTTAGGCTAAATAAATGTTCTAGTTTTACAGATCACGTTTTTCCAATGTCTCATCATACTTGTTGCTTTCTTCTTGTCTGGCTGCATTTGATTTGCATGATCTTCAAGGTGCAGCGCTCAAAACGTAAGAACCCTGCCAGTAGCGATACACAAATCATGAATTAATGCTGTTGCTCTAATTCGTGTATACAAGGAACAATAAGCAGTTGCTGTGTGAAGCCTGAGGCAGAGAAAATGATTACTAATTTCAGCCTAAATTTTAAGTGACTTTAAATTAGGGAGGAGCAACTACTTTCACAGGTAGTTGGCTCCTATGGCTTATACGTGTTTGGTTAAAAGTAAGGTACCTGTTTCAGCTCTGCAGCATATCAAAATACTGATGTATGAGTTGGGGGGAACTTATTTTCACAATAATTCTGCTTTCAGGAAGTTAATGTTCCCATGGGTTGGTTTGTTTGTTTTTTCCAGCTGCAAGATTTCAATTCCCAGAAGCAACAGACGTACACCATTTTGGATCTAATGAAAACTCGAAATATCCTAACTATCACAATTATGTCAGTGATTCTTTGGTAAGCAAGTGTGGTTCAGGGGTACGTAAGCACAAAAGCAGCAAAACAGTTAAAAACCGCTCTTTGAACATTAAGGATTCTGAAGAGATCTGCACAAAAAACGACTTGCTGGCTGAAGCACCAAAATCCTGGTTACATAGGTTCTTCATTTCAGTAACAGCCTAGGAACACATCTGGATTGATATTTCTTTCTGAAGCAGTCAGGCGTGTCCTGAACTGAGCAAGACTCAGATCAGCTGGCAGTGATGCGTGGGAATCCTGCCTGATGTTGGGCCTTGGGGAACCCTCATCTGACTGTAACAAAGTCTTTTAAGAGGAATGAGTCATGCCCTGTCCCCCAGTCAGAGAACTACTGCCCAGGGTCTGAACACAGCAGTGCCTGACTTGTGGGGAGAATCTTCCCACCTCTTTTGTATCGTCTCTTAGAGGGATGAAGCTGCCTTTGAAGTTCTAATCTGAGATTTCCCAAGACTTTCCTGCTAGCTACTCTGTCTGCCTGCCATCTTCAGCTTGGTTTTGCACTAGTTGAAGTCATACTTTATGCTCAATTTGATTAATGGTTGTCATTTTCTTTTACTGAAAATCTCAATGAAGTTGTAATTGCTCAGAAGAGAGAGAATGGAGAGGGTAATGTAGAGCTTGCCGGAGGCTATAAAAGTGAGGTTTAATTAGTGCGTGTACCTACAGTGTCCTAACCAAGAAGGTCCATGAAGTGCTTTGGAGCTAAGTCTTATTTGCTGCCTTACTGAACAATGTTCCTGTGCTTTAGTGAGACAAAGCCTGGGAGTTCAGTTCACAAAAAAAAAAAACCCTGACGTGGCTTTTTCGGTCAAAGAATGGCTTGGCCAGATTTAAGCCAGATTCCCTTGCCCATCACTAAGCACAGTGCTACAAACACACTGAGAAAGGAACCTGAGCAGAAAACAGCTCAAAAAAGCAGTCATGTTGGTTCTTTGCAGAAATGTCAATACAGTTTCCATATGCTGTTGTCTTACCTCCAAGTCAATTGCTGACTCCCACCTTTAATTGGAAGTGAGCTAGAGAATTGAGACTGCCCTACTTCTAATCTGCATGGAGCAGGTTGGTAGCGAGTTCCTAGGCACAGCTGATTTTGCATGTGTGGCTGTAGAAATCAAATGCTGCAAAACCTGTTTGAACAGCATTTCTGGTAGGACAAAGGATCTGAGAGAAACAGAGTGACGTGGTAGTATGTAATTCATTGCATATGCTGAAGGCCTTTTTACCAGATGACAAATGAAGTTTTATGATAGGCAGGAAGAGTCAAACATGTGCAAACTGACTTACACAATCTTCCCTCCTCTTGCAGAAAAGTATTCGGTTGATTTGGGCAATTTTTCCACCATTTTTGCTTTGCATGTCAGTTGCCTAACCTCCTTTTAATTAATTCCCCAAAATATAAAGCATCCTGTGCTGACTCACAGCAACGTTTTCCAACCCATAGTATACCCATAGTATATTCTGCATTACGAATTGAAAGATCTCGTAAAAGAAGCTCTTTAAAAGAGGATGGTCGCATATAGCGGTGTGTCACCTTTACATATTGCTGAGTGTTTTGTTAATTTTGAGTAAGTAGCAGGCCTTTAAATTAATCCCTTTGCTGGGTTTGCATCAGGGAGGAGGAAGTTTGGCTTCTTGTCACCCTGGGATGTGTAAATACCCCTAAAGTTTTCCTAGAAAATGTATAACTGTATCAAGGTTTGCCAATCTGATAAGCTAAGGCAAACCGCTACTGAAAGTGAATCCCAGCAAGCACAGTTTGTTGTATATAAAAATAACTCCTAGGAGCACAGGGCTGGGCGTGTTGCACAGCATCGTGGAAAACACCGCGTAACTGCTTTTGAGAAGAATAGCTTTAGCTGGCAGGGCACACGCAGCAGCGGGGGGGTTACCCTCAGCTGTATGACTTCATACCTTCCCAGGTACACTAGACAACTTATTTTAAGCAACTGGACCGTGAATGCCCTTCCCATGTGAAATGAGGAGGAGGAAGAGCTAATCTTTTGTCAGTGATCACTCCGTGCTGCACAGCAATTTTGCTCCAGGCTTGTTACAACAAATGCTGAAGCAGATGAAGCGCCGAGTGCTCCGTTCCTCGCCGCTACACCTGGACGCATCGATCCAGTGCCCATTATTTCCTTGTTTACCACGTGTTACTTGTTGGTGAAGCATAACCGTTCCCTTCCCAGCATCTCCCAAGACACGACAGGATTTGTCTCCAAGGCCAGTTGTGTGTTTCCCTTGATCACGTGGAAGCCAGCTGTCATTGGCAGTGGTGTGGCTAAGATGGCAGTGTTCCTGGCCACCAAGCTCTGTCCTGCTACACTGACCACCCCAGGCATGCAAACGTGACTTGGATGCTGCCCAGCCAGCTTGGGGCATGGCAGAGAAAATCTGAGATTGTTTTGGTCTGCCAGGATGCCATGCTCCTCCTTTCTGACTTTATACACGAAGCGTGGAGGGTAATGACCCAGGAACAATGTTGTCCACCCAGAGCTCCCTGGTAAACATAACAAAAAGCTCCTGTAGGCCTCAGCAGCAGTGAAATTCAGTACTCCAGACTTTCAGGCTAAGGCTATAACTACTAGTAATAGGAGCTGCTGTATCAACTGCATTGGGAATAATCATCACTCATCTCCCAGGGGTGACCTGAAATACAGAGGCATACGTGAGAAATAGCCAGCCTCTCTCCCTCAGCATGGCTAGCAGAGATCAATGAGGTGTCTAAAAGTGACAACCAGAGCTTCCTTGCAAGGTTTGCACGAGATGGGATGGACAGTTGCAAAGTCATGCAATGGCATCAGGAAAGAAGTATGACCACTATAGCTGCAGGACCATCCAGCGCTGGTGGGCTCATAGGCCTGTGCCTCAGCAAGGTGAAGAACAGCTCTGAAGTTAGCCATTATGTTAATACTGAATAGGATTTTTATTTTTAAAAATACATATATTTTTCATTCCTTGAATTCAAGAGAAACTTGAAAGATAAAAAGCATCAGCACTGTGTAATTGTTACTTTGCTGTTTCTGAAGTCAGCACTTAAGATGCTTCAGAGTTGAAAGAATCTGGTGGATGCTGAATTTGCCTTACAGTAGAGAACTTCTGAATCCTGTGCTTAACAGAGATGTAAAGAGGTTCATGACAACCTCAAGAAGAAGAGAAATTTGTCTAATCCTGTTATTCTGCTTCTTTCAGGATGATAATATCTGTTGGTTATTTTGGACTTTCTCTTGACACACCTAACTTGCACGGAGACGTCTATGTGAACTGCTTCCTCTCAGCAGTGATTGAAGTTCCAGCCTACGTTATTTCCTGGCTGCTGCTTCGAAACCTCCCTCGACGGTATTCAATGGCTGCTGCGTTATTCTTGGGAGGCTGTGTTCTTCTCTTCATTCAACTGGTGCCTTCACGTATGGAATCGTTAGTTGATCTCAAATATGTGTCATAGGTGAAGTGCAGTACCATGCACTGGGCAGATGTGGAGGAAAAGTGTCCTGAGGGGACTAAATAGAGATGTTACTCATTCCGTATCTTTGCCCCTCTTCGTTGGTTCTCAGTGCTGCTGCACAGGGAGCTCGCACAACATGTCAATTCAGATGCGTTTTTAAAGCTGGGTCATCGGCTTTGTGGTCTGTTGGGATCACCTCGGTAGTCCAGTCTGGCCTTAATGTACAACCCTGGCAAGGTGCCCTGGTAAGATCCAAGTGTAAAACCAGGACTAGACCAACCAGAATTTGGTAAGCGGCAGTTACTAGGAGGCTGCGGAACTTACTTCCTAAACAGCTGTAAATGACTGTCTCTGTGGCTTGTTTAAACAGTTACATTTGAGGGAGTCATTGTGGAAGCATTTTTGCCAATCAAAATGACTTTTTGATAAGCAAAAATGCTTGTACTGAATTAGAGTTGATAATTAAAATAATGTTTGGCAACTGGAAAGAAGGACAAAATACCATTTATTGGATATCAAACCATATATATCTTTAGCCAGTTAGATTAAGAGGGTTATGGACTCTTACTGGTAACGATGTTGAACATGGGGGGGAGGTGGTGTTGCTTAACACTTGTTTACATATCAAAGAATAAACAAAAGAGGATGCACAAGAAGTGTCTTCTTACAGTGTACAGGTAATGCACATGTTGCACTCTCTTTCTCCAGTCCTTTGAGTCAGTTGGACACTGATACGATCTGTTTTGATTTTCAAATCTAACTGTTCCACTTAAAGCCAACTCAGCTTCCTATAATTAAATTACTGACTTGTAGCTAGGAACATTAATGAGAAACCAGAGCAGGAAACAAAACATAACTTGTTTTAAATGTTTAACTTTGTTCACTTTATTAAAAACTGGTGTATAGCATTGTTTGCAATAACAGAGACCTGGCCTCTGAAATCTGAGAGGACCTCTCCAGTTCTTGCTCCGTTCTCCTTATTTTTTGCTTAGCAGGAAGCCCCATGCTCAAGAGGAAATGAAAATGTTGAGTCCTAGCAACTTAGAAAAAAAAAAAAACGTTGCCCATGCCCATGCTTGTAAAGGGGAAAAAAAAGACACCAGATGCTGAAATTAATTAGTCAGAAGTTATACAAACACAATGGAATTAAGGGAATGAATTGTCAGAGCCTTATTGAAGTCCTTACTGCATTTTGATTTCAGATATCCGTGCGCTATCTGTTCTGCTGGTGATGTTAGGGAAATTTGGGATCACGTCTGCCTTTTCAATGGTTTATGTTTACACGGCTGAGCTCTACCCAACAGTAGTGAGAAACATGGGAGTCGGAGCAAGTTCCATGGCCTCTAGACTGGGCAGCATCCTCTCGCCTTACTTCGTTTACCTCGGTAAGTTAACTAGCATGTGCGATGCTGGCGCTTAGAAATAAATGCTTTTTACCCAGATCAGTGTCCTGCCTCTGTGGGTTGTTGGGCCTTTCTGTTGTTCTCTGTTTCCAGGTCCAGATGTCCTGTGAAACTGCAGGTAAAAATGGGCTTTCAGCATGTCTGAGGGATGATCATAACGTAAAGGAATTGTGTTTTGTGCCCTGTTGAAGAGATGCTCACAATCTTATTGACTCAGTGGTGACAGGACTTGTAGCTGTCGTTTCCCAGTCTCTTGAGTTCCTAAAACCACATTTATAACAATATATGCTTTGAATGTCAGACTGTGAGGGGGATTGGTTTGATAATTTTTTTTATTTTATTATACTTTTTTGTTTGTTTGTTTGTTTACTGAAAGCATAAATCTTGCACAGATAAAGCCCTTTACCGAGGTACAAACATCAGACACTTGGAGCTGATACCAATTTTGGGTTTTGGGTTTGGTTTGGGTGGTTTTTTTGTATTATGCCAGGTGCCTATGATCGATTCCTGCCTTACATCCTGATGGGGAGCCTGACTGTGCTGTCAGGAATTCTGACTTTATTTCTGCCGGAAAGCTACGGTATGCCTCTCCCAGACACAATTGAGCAAATGCTGTTGGTGAAAGGGTAAGTGTCACCTACAGATCTTAACAGACCTGTTCTCTGCTCTGAGGAGTGGACTTGCCTAGGTATTGTCGGAGGGGCTGGTTCCAGTAGTGTAGTTAGTGCTCTGTTGAAGATGTAAGAGGTTGGCTGGAATTCTGGTCCCTCTTCCCAAGTGTGTATGTTTGTATGTACATCTCTTGGCTCCAAATTTATCATTTTACTCTGAGGACTGAACAAAAGTACACGAGGAACGCATTTGTAAAAGTGTATTGCTTTATAAAGGTATAGGAACATTTTGTGTTATAATCTATCTTTCTAGGTTCTGAAAGTCATGTAAAGTACTGGTGAAGGGCTGAACTCTTCCAGTTTTGTTCAACTGACCTAAAAAGGTATTGAGAGCGTTGGGCCTTTTGCCACGTCTCTGGCTGGAGAGGGCACATAAGCACACCCTGGTGTAAGAAAGGGACCTGTCCAACTGAAGTCAACAGGATATTAAAATTAGGAGGCTGTAATGTCAAGAAGGGCTCAGAATAGTAAAGATTTTTTTTTCTCTGTTCTCTCATCTATTTTTTTAAGTTATTTTCTTTTTTCTTTCTTTTCTCTTCCCCCCCACCCCCCCCAGATTAGAATACAGGCCTGCATCTAGTAGCACGAGGGATTCCAAGGAGGAAGAAGAAAATCCAGAGATTTTTAAAAGCACAGCTTTTTGATGGAACTCCTGTGTACTTCCCGATGGACTGAAAGTTAAATGGACTTTTCTTCTAAAATTCACTCTAGACAGGGCTAGTGGCAACACTTTGTTTCCTGTAATTTTAACCTTATTTATTAATTTAAACACTGTGTTCCTTACATTCTCTTTTTATATGAGCGTAAATACTGTATAGCCTTCAATGAGATTTTTCAGTCACAGTTGTTTTAACGCAGTAGTACCATGGAACAGTATCTGATCAATCCTTTGTAACTTTAAGTGTATAGTTCAGCTGAAAGATACTTGAAAATGAGTTCAAGGGCTGGCAGGGTACCTGGAATCCTCAGTGAACCTTCTGCAGAGCTAACGCACATTAAGGAGTAAAAATGGCCAGAAAAAGCTGCTAATTGGTTTTGATTCCTTGACTTCTGTCTCTGGACAGGAAACTTATTTATTATAGTGAAGGTTATGAGAACATGCCTCTCTGATCTTACTCAAATGACTTTGCACATGCTGAGTTTGTTACCAAATTCAGAAAGATGCCAAGAAAGATTTTGAGAATTAATTCTAACTTGGTATGTTTTAACTTAACATAGATTGAAAGGGTTGTCTTGCACAAAGAATTTGTAGCACTGAAGTTTTGCTCACAAAATTCACTTGATTCCAGTGCTGGTTTTCAACTGTACCTGTATGGTGAAGCTGTTTACATCTGACCCTGGATGTGGCCTGCTTCCAGGCTGTGTTTAGTTTAAATGATGCAAAAGGTTTCATCTGTGGGTGGAGGGAGCGGTGTTAATTTGGGGTTCTTCCCTTTTGATGTGGGGCGGAAGTTTTATGTCTAAATGGTTTTAACGTCTTCTGTGCAATTTGGGTGACAGAAACAATTCTCCTGTCTGTCTTCTGCGCTTGTCACACACGTGCACATACACACGCACAAAATGTATATATGTAGAGATAATTTTTTGTGTTAATCTGTGCCACTGCATTGACCTCATGGTGGAATGTACTGAGAACAGAACTCAGAATGCATTTCTGACCTCTGGTTCTCGATTCTCAAGTGCCAACTGTATGATTGCTGCGAGATCTGTTATTTCACTTAACTCATGTAATTAGTGAATTGTTTTCGAATTGTTTCCAAATTGTTTAAAAAAAAAAAAAAATAACCATCCAGATCTTGTTGACAATCTGCCAAAAAATTGTTTCTTGGGTTGTGGAAGCACCCTTGGCATGACCTGTGTTTCTTTAATTGTATACAATATATACGTACACCCAGTCTCGTGCTATTCTGACTACACTTTTGACAGATGTGAGTGGTGAAAGATTTCTCTCTTGTGGCGCTTGTTTGTGTTTTGTTCTGTCTTGTAGAGACTTAATAACAGAACCTTTGTAGCTAAAGCTGTTAGGGGCCTTACCGTCTGCTGCGGCCGCTGGTTGTGGAAGCTTTGCGTTTTCCTACTGTATTTAAATACATAGGTGGCATCGGGTGATTCCAGTCTTTCATTAACCAGTACCCCATATTCTGTCCTTGGTAATCGGCTCCAGTAGTCAGACTGATGTGTGCCCTCCAGACTGCTTGTCGTAGCAACAAGAAAGTAGAAAACACTGTATAGACTATAGCGTTTTGTTTTGCTTAAACCCTACCAGTGTCTTCAGCTTTAGAGTTTGCTCTGCTTTCCCGGCATTTTCTCACCTACTTGTTTAGTATTTTAATTTCTGGATGCAGCAGGAAGTTGGCCAATGTTACCAGGTCAGAGAATGACACCAAGAAACATAGTTTTGTTGTACCGTCAGCTCTTCCAAGGAGAGAAAATCCAGCGTTTGGGCAGGTTCAGTGTCACTCCTGTTTAATAGGTTGACAAGCCCTTGGCAGGCAGGTTCAAAATGCAGCGTGTGATGTGAAGCTAGTGCAAAAATTGAGAATCTGGATTTTGCAAGCCTCGCTGCACATCATATAATAGCCTTGACGTGAGCAAATAATGGCAGGAGAGTGCATGTAACAGCCAGTCTCCCTTGCCCAAAAGACATGATCCAATTTGTCAGGCTTGCCACCTTTTTTGAAATACTCATTGCAAACATAAGACTATATTCTAAAACTTGGCACAGATATTTTGCTCTGTAAACCTTATTTCTAGGAACTGGAACATCTAGAAGCAGTTTCTTTTCTGTGTGCTGTAGAAGAATTATCTGATAACCACAGGAATCTGAGACAAAACACATTTAGCTGCAACTTCCTTGTAAAGAACTTGCCAGTGTAAACAACCGTGTCCCATAAGTCTCTTCCTGTAAACTGGTTCAGAAAAAATCTTGAAATGTCAGATATGTGCTTGCCTGATACATGATCTAGTATGGAAATCCCTGTCCTAAAGTGCAGTATCCATTTAATGTCTGATTTAGCTGTAATTTCTTATGCACTGTTTTATCCAGGTATGTGCCTTGACAGTGAGACTTTTGTTCTTGAATATTTAAATATTCTGATGTTTACTGAAGTTTGTTTGGGGGGGGGTTGTTCTTTTTTAATCCAGACAAATTGGGGAATTTCCTGGTTATGACTAATACTACAAAACACAATGGCAATCTCTTCATGTCAAAAAAAACACATTTTTTTCCTTGCTTATCTTTTTAAAAACAAAGTATGAGTCAGAAATGGAGAATATACTTAATATAGCATACTGGGTTATTTTGTATTTACTTTTTTATCCTGCTCTCTTCAAGTTTATCTCTAAAACAAGGAGCTTGTTCTAGTGGGTAGGCAGAATCCAGCTAATAAGTATTTCAAAAAGAAATCGAAGGAACCTTTTAATATAGGTAGGTAATCTGATCTGTACAAATAAGGTCAAATCACATAATCATTTAGGTTGGAAAACACCTTTAAGATCGTCGAGTCCAACCGTTAACCCAGCACTGCCAAGTCCACCACTAAACCACGTGGGCACATGCGGTGTTGCAAATCGTAGCGTGGCATCGGCGCTGGCAACAGGCGAGAACCGCAGCACTGAGCGTAGCTACGGCCATACCTGCAGAATGAAGCGCCGGTGCCGTGCCTTGCCCTGGAAAGGTGCCTGCCGAGTGCCACCGTGTCGGGCGTGACCGACTCCTAGACAACGTGCGGTTTCATTAATAGACACATTGGCGCGTCGCGTTGCGTTACGCTGATGCGAGGCAGGCTTGGGACCGGCTTTGAGACTCTGCTTTAAACGGACCACTTTGTAACGTACATTTTTGAGACCTGTTTCCCTCACCCCTGGGGAGCCCTTGTGTAGGTGTCGTGAAATGAGGCAGGATCCACGTGGGAGATGCTTCTCTTGGCCTCGTGCTGGACGAGGGATGCATGGAACAGCCTTGAATCCCAAGGTGAAGTCACACACAGATTGTCCCTTCTGTAAAGAGTTGGTGGTTCTTAGTACCAGCGTTGGAACGCACCTAAGCACCGCTTTTGCCTAGTGTGCTGGCTCGCGGTGAAGGACCCGGTCTGCTGCTCGCTGGGAAAGCCTGTGCTTTTGCTCTTGTTATCCTCAAAGGCGTAGAGTGACACTTTGTCAGGGGGAAGGGACAGAATTTGCCTTTGAATAGAGGAGTTGTGGTAAACCTATGAGCTCCTTGTACTGCGGAGGAAGGTAGCATAGACTTTGACATTCAGGCTAACCTTAACCTGGGGAATATTGAATGGTTTTGGTGCCTGTAAACGGTATTACAGCAGCAATACAGGTTATACAAAATTATCTGGTTGGGCAAAATTGTCTGCTGCTAGAGAACACTGCGCACTACAGCATCTCCACCAAGGAAAACGGCAACATGGCCTCGAGTCGGGAACTAGGAGCCCTTCCTTCCCAGCTCCTGAGACTGACTCCTTTACCACCCTGGGCACGACACACAATCCCGTGACTTCAATCTCTTTGCTTGCAGGTGGAAATACCATTAACTGAAAAAGGTACCGTAATGTCTTCAGAGTGATGTTCATGCTCCACAGTCTGTATTTGTTAGATTCTCCGTTTGGCTCTCTTGACGGTGAATGTGGCGCTTGCAAGAGCATCATTTAGTATTTCATCTTCCAGAAGCCGGCAACTTCAGATGATTTCCGATGCAATTTTTGTTAGGAGGTGTGAACACCTCCTCCCCTGGTTCCAAGTTGCTGTTTGGAAGAAGAAAGCCCAGGGAGGTGGTGCGTTGCCCAGGGAATTGGGCTGCAGGAAGTCAAGGAAGGATTGGGTTTTGAATGCTTAATCATATTCTTTTAATTGCACAACCCATTCATAGTTCTACATGAAACTGCCTTTAGCGTGCCGCCTGCGAGGTATTCGTGAACGTTTTCACTGCGCACCTAAGTACATTGTAAAAATACTGTTCTTTTCAGAGGACTTTCATTTTGAGATATGATGATGCTGGTACTTCTATCTCATGGAACTTGAGGTGAACGCGAGTTATGCCCATCTCCGCCTTCCAGCCGGTTCCGTCTTGCAGCCTCGCCCAGAGATGCTCGTCTTCTTACCCCGCTCCGGGGGCCGATGCGCATCAGCACAGTAAGCACGTGAGGAAACCGATGGGACTGTCTCCGCGATGAAATCTGTGTTTCAGTAGTTGTAGACTAGAACCTCAATCTGGGCAGTTGTAAACGGTTTTCTTAAAGCATAGAATCGGCTCGGGCACCGTAATGCTTAGCTTACAAATGCCTTTGGGGGTACTTTAAACTAGTAATGGCCACAGCCTTGTATATAGAAAGCTAGAGAAATTTATTCTAAGAATGTAAATATTCCTAGCTGTAACTAAATTGATTCTTAACCCTAGGTTTTTATGTAAAAATGCTTGTTGTTTGTAAAATTCAAAATAAAATCATATCTGGAATTATCTTTAAAATTAAGTATTCTCTTTTTCTTTTATATATCTTCGTGTCTTAAAGTGTTTTGTATAACAGAGCTACTTAATCTTTGTTTTGTGATCTTGTAGGCTTTACGTTGATTAATCTTTTATTAGATATAATCACTTTTTTCCATTTTTTTTCCCTCTTAAATATTTGTTCTAAGCAAAGAAGTGGTGTTAGTAACTCGAGCGCTGTCTGTGGCTGCTGTCGGTGGAAGAGGTGAGTGGGAGGTGGGTGCTGGAGAAGCAGTGTGGGCACTCGCTTCCCTCCTGCCTGCAGAGTCATCTGCTGCAAGGGCTTCTCATGGGTCCTGTTCCCGTGGAGCATTTTCCACGTCAGCAACACAGAGAACCAGTAATTCAACATTTATTTAGAAATGGCAGGTTATTGAAAAATTGCAAGAAGTCTCTCTAAGGTGCCACTCTCAATGTTTGTGGCAAACTGTACGAGAGTCTTCACGTGGCCCGAGGTGACCAGCCGTGCAGGCGTCACTAGGTTGCACCTCTGGGTTTTGTGGGGTTGCCCCACGCGTGCTACGTCTTGTGAATAAGCAGAAGCAGCACCAGCAAGGTCAGCTGAGTTTAATATGTGAGGTTTAAGGAAACGGTTTAGGGACTCTGCCTATCTTTGCCCGTGTTTGGGGTTTTTTTCTCAATAATTAGCATTTGGCCCATCTTGTACATGGTACTCACAGGTCTGGTTTATCTGTAAAAATCTTTGCTCGTCTTGTGAGGAAATAGCTCCTCACAGTTTGGACCAACCTCCATGAACTACCTTTAAGACCTGGGCCACTTTTATTCTTCTAATGTATTTTCTTACTTCCTTTTAAATAAATAAAACCGTAAGGCAGCCTGAAGATGAGATAATGGGGCAGCAGGAATTTACTCAAGATGTTTACAGAACTAAATACTTGGCTGACTGGCTGCAAACAAACCCCCGCAGTCCGTAGCCTGAATTGCTAAGCCACTTCCCGGTCGGCTTTCAAGAAAGTCTCGTCTGCGAGGACGACCCGGCGAGCGCCTGGCGTGGCAGCGTTTGCTGGGCAGCACGGGGTGAGTCCCCAGCATGAAAGCTTCGTTGTGGATCGGTTTATTGTTGGGTTCTTTTTTTTTTTTTTTTCTTTAAAATACATGAAGCAGTGCAGACATTTGTAGTGTGGAAATCCTGAGATGTGAACAGAAACGGGTCACACAACGCTCCTATATTGCAGAAGAGGTGAGACTTTTTTTTTCAGAGGGGCCACAAGCATCTTTGTGCGATGAGATGCACGTTCGTGGCTCTGCGTCTCCTCTGTGGGGAAGAGCACTGTCCTGCTGAGCAGCTGTGGCAGCGAGGGAATAGCATGCTTTGCTCTTGTGTATTTGGAGAAGCCCAGAACCGATACTCGGGTAAAGCTGGACTCCAGGTTTTTTGAGGTGTTTATGAATACACACACTTTCCTCTCCTTGCATCCATCAATCTAATCTACATGGTTCTTCCCAAGTTCCTGATTTTCCCCTTCAATTCTGTCAAGGATAAAAGTTCAAACAGTCTTGTAACGATACAGAAATCTGAGCTGTGCACCGGGTGCCCCCCAGAGATCTTTTGGCAGCAGCAACAGATCTTAGGTCAGGTCTGAAACTTTACAAAGCACAAATGCCAGGACTGAACCCAGCCCCGAGGCGTGAACCTTCTGGCACTGCAGAGGCCATTAGCAGCCTAAGTAACTGGGTGACCGGTTCCCAGGACCCACATTTTAAATATTCTCTAGATAACTAAAGTTTTGCAGTAAGTCTCCCCAGTCGCTAGCATTCAGGTCACAAGGCACCTCTGAAGCAGTGCCTTGGATTCCCAGAACACTTAAGCACTTCTTGGAAACCTGTGTAGTTTTCGTGGGACGCCACCAGGACTGGGGGCACCGGAGCTCTTTCCCTGGGAAGTTCCTTTACTTTCCCACAGCTCAGTTTTTTCCACCTGCAAAATACAAGGACTCCAATTCTGCAAGTTTATAAAACATCAGAGGAGAGCAAGGTATTGTGTCTTGTCTTAACCAAACACCAGCTTCTCCCTTTATTTAACCTGGTTGTGACAGATTTTCGATTCTTGGATATATTTCTGTTTGAAACGCTCTTAGTGTGAGGTTTCATTGTTTAACAGCCAGCCTGGTACCTCTTGCACCGTTTGGGTGCGGGATCCTACTGTATAAGGGGTTACTGCGTACATCCGAAGAGCAGCAGTCCCGTGGACCCCGGGGTGGACACCAGCCGAGGCCAGGGAGCTGCCAGCAGCACTTGTGCAACCACCACTTGCCGCCCCGGGTCCAAGGCTGAGCCTTCCCCTTGGTATTCCCCTCCCTTGCGAGAAAAAAAAACAAAAAAAAGGAAAAAAAAAAAACAAAACACCACCAAAAAAACCCACCACACAAAAAAAACCCAAGCCTTCTTAAGAATGTGAAATCCTTGGTGGCTCTAGCAGCCCGTGCACTGGCGTGTTTCTTAGATTTGGGGTCATTCTTCTGTGCGGGGCCTGTGAGCGGCATTCTGCAAATCCCTGTGCGGAAAGGAGTGCTTCTGAGAAGAGAAAAAATACCAAACAAAAACCAGAGACTGCACTCTGCTGAGCCAGCGCGGTTTCGGGGGATGGATACCCACGGCTGTAGAGAGAGAGTTTTCTGCCTCGCTTGCGCCGTCCATCCTTGACCTCTGGCGTTAGCAGACCTCACCTCCGTCGCTTGCCTCTGCCTGCCTTCTGAAAAACTGCGAGTGTACCTGCTGCGAGCTCCTACATCAGCTGTACCTCGAGGCAAGGTACATAGAGTGATAAGCAGGAAATGCCTAAGAACACCGGGTAACTGATTTTCTGAAATTCCTGAAGAAAACAGCTTTAAAGGGCGAAGCCCTTAGGGGAGCACTGCCGGCAGCAGCAGCCTCCCTCCGGAGCGGAGCGTGCGGCTCTGCGCGAGGGCTGAAGCAGAACAGCTGAGGAGAAGGTTCGTTGTTCCTGCTAATTGCCCTTGAGAGCCCCAGCTCTTCTCCCCTCGGCCAGCCGTGCTGGGGTGGGGAAGCTCTGTTTCTGTTGGCTCCCTGCTGGAAGTGAGGCCTCTCGAGGCATCTTAATTGTGATCATCTGGAGGGTTCTTTGACTCTGGGCTGAACCAAGTTAATTTCCTTTTGATTTATTCATTTGTTGTCCTTAGCCATCAGAAATCTCATGGCTTTTTCCAAGCTACCAGAATTGATATAGCCCCTGCTCGCAGCTGCAGGGGGGGTGCTCAGAAGGAGCCCCCCTCTGTTACGGGACTGCTGCTTTCCCTTGAAGGAAGCCTCTCCTGCACCCCAAGCGCCTCTACTTCAAGTCTGTCGTGGTTTAAACCCAGCCGGCAGCTCAGCCCCATGCAGCCGCTCGCTTGATCCACCCCAGTGGGTAAAAGTGAGAAAACTGGTGGGTTGAGCTAAAGACAGTTTAACAGGTAAAGCAAAAGCTGTGCAGGCAAGCAAAGCAAACCGAGGAATTCCTTCCCCCTTCTCCCTCTGAGAAAGCAGGACTCCATCATGCGTTACTTGGGAAGACAAACGCCATCGCTCCAAACGTCCCCCCTTTCCTTCTTCTTCCCCCAGCTTTATATGCCGAGCATGACACCATTATGGTATGGAATATCCCTTTGGGCAGTCGGGGTCAGCTGTCCCCGCTGTGTCCCCTCCAGCCTCCCGTGCACCCCCAGCCGCCTCGCTGGTGGGGTGAGGAGCAGGAAAGGCCGTGACTCCGTGTAAGCCCTGCTCAGCAATAACAGAAACATCCCTGTGTATCAGCACCGTTGTCAGCACAAACCCACAACACAGCCCCACACTGGCCTCTGTGAAGAAAATTAACTCTATCCCAGCCAAAACCAGCACAAAGTCCCAAACGGTGAACGACCTCGCCGGGGCCAGCTCCGTCGCACCCCCCCGGATCCTGGCCCCTTTGGCGAGGAGCTCGGCGGCTCGCAGGGCGCGGGACGCCGCGCCCGGGAAGAAGTGGACGCGCCGGTAACGTGGGAGCGAGAAGTCGCTTCGACCTCCCGGCTCAGGTCCCGCGGGCTCCGGCCGCGCTGGGGCCCGGCGAGCCGCGGGGCCGAGCCCCCCCCAGACCCTGCCCGGGGGGCGGCCGCCGGGGCCGCCCCTCCCGCGCCGGGAAAGGGAAAGGGAAAGCGAAAGCGCAGCGCGGTGTCACTGCGGAGCGGGGCCGGGCCGGGGGCGGCGGCGGGCGCTCGGCCGGTGACGACCCCCGGGCTCCCCGCCGGAGCGACCCCCGGGGCAGCGGGAGGTAAGCGGGGGCTTCCGCGGGTCCGTGGGCACCCCCGCGGGTTCTGGGGAGGGGGCAGCCGGGGGGCAGGACGACCCCCCCGGGGCCGGCGCTGCGAGGAGGGGAGCGGAGGGTCGGGGTGCGCCGGGCTGGGGAGTGAGGCGAGCCCGGCGGAAGGCAGCGCCTATGGATCTATAGGTACCTGCCCGCTGCGGGGCCGGAGGGGAGCCGCTGCCTCCCGTTCCCCTCTTGGCCGCTCCGTGGTCTCCGCTGCCGTGGGCAGGGGCGCCTTTGGGTGAAATACTCGTCCTTGTGGCAGAGGAGACGGTGGTAAAACCCCAAGAGCCTGATGGTCGGACCGCTGGGAGCTCCAGCTGAAGCTGGCACCTGCGAAAGTCTGACCTCTAAATTACAATTTGGGGAGTTTTCTTTCGTGCGTGGGCTCCCAGAGATAACCGGTTTCCACAGGCTGTTGGTGAGCTGGGCACTGCTGCCCGGTGCTCAGGTCGTTCAGTTTACCCCACTGCAAGTTCCTGCTTTCGAGCTTCCAGTTGCTTATAACTCTGCCAGTTTTAGTTGTTTGAGCTGAAAATGTTCCGTCCTGGATGTCCGCCTCAGCTTGGCTTTCATTTCTGTATTTATTTCTTTTACTCCAGCCAAGAGGGAGGCAAGGATTGACCCTTGCCTCTCAGATGGCCGTAGTTCTGGTGACCTTTCCTTGGAGCAGCACTGCCCGCCCAGCCTCCCTCTCTGCTCCGAGCCAGGAGTTTGCATGTAGGAGGGGAGAAGAGATTTTGTAAAGATCCGTTGCCTAAATATAAGCTGATTTGCAGACATTATAATAAACAATAAGCTTAATTTCCTTCTGTTCTATGTCAGGTCAAGCACTAATTGCAGCTCTGGTACACGCTGCTGCTGGTGGTGCCACAGCAGGAAGAATAGGTTAAGGTCAGGAACCTGAAAAGGATGAGAAATAAATGTGGACGTAGAGGAGAACGGTGGGACTGGATGAGCTGGGGGGCTGGGACAAGGGGGTAAGGCTGAGGCTAGACTAGGACTAGACTGAGGGCTGCTGAGGACAGAGACCAGTGGGGACAGGGTCCCCTCGCAGGTACCTGCTGCTGGAGCCGAGTGCCCCAGGCTTTACCCTTGCCTTTGGCTGACGAAGTTCAGTTTGCTCCTCTAGCAACAGCTGTGATCTCTGCCCGCTCTCCCTTTGCGAACAGAGCCTCCAACATGTCCAACAGCTCAGGCCACGCTCAGGACTGGCCTTTCCCACAGCCCAGCTGTAGGTCAGTGAAGAGCAAGTAACACCCTCTGCTTCCTCTGCAAAGGACGGCTGGAGCAAGCGGAGACGGGTGCTGCAGCGGGGGAGAAGGTCCCGTTCACCGCGCAGCCAACAGCGTGTTTGGCAGGGCTGTCTGTGTCCAGCCAACATTCGCGCCGCTGGCTCAGCTGTCACCATGTGCTCCTGTGCTCACGTTTGCTTGCTTTTAAACGGAGGGCGTGTGCGGACCCCAGGATGCGCCTGGCCCCAGGTACCCTGCAGCCACTGAAACGGGCAGGGCCAGGCTGCAGGGTCGGGTACATGCTTCAGGCAGTGGCTGAGTGAAGGTTGCTCTGACATCCCTGTCCTGGACCTGTGTTGTGCCCAGAGCCGGGGTGGAGGGAGCTCTGGGAGCTGGAGGAGGCAGCTGCCTCCGGAGCCCAGCCCAGTAACAGAGCGGCTGGTGGTGACGGCGCAGGCAGGAGCGGCGGCCGAGGAGATGCTCTTCAGAAGTGCTGAGTGCCCAGGGCAGGCACAGGGCTGAGGGCGAGCTGAGCTTTGGATATGTAAAGCGCTTGCTGATGTCGTTTGAAAATTAAGTGTTGTAGGTCGGTCAGTAAAATGGCAGCGTTCTCGTCGCTGCTGTCTCAGCCCAAGAAGTGAGGCCGCGAGGCCAAGCCCTGGCATCGCGCAGTAACTGTCTGGCAGCGCGTACCGCAGGAGAGCTGGTGAGAGGGTACGGCCAGTCCTCGGCGCGGGGTTTCGCAGCACAGAGAGAACGCCCGGCTCGAGCGACGCGGAGAAACAGCACGGAGCGAGTCAGCGCCATTCGCCTCCCGCAGGGAATGAGGCAGGGGACAACGGAGATGCATTTACGTTGCCGAGTAAAGATGCGAGTTGGGGGATTTCAGTGTTCAGAATCTGAGTTTGTGACTGTGGTCGTGGTGTTTCCCCATCGAGAATTGCTCCCAGAGCGCTCGAGCCCATTACGATTCTGTACCTAAAGGTACAAATTCATCACTGGCAAAACTGTATGAGCTCTAACACAACTAAACGTTGGATGAATTTGTCCCACAGGTTCTCATTCAGCTTACCAGGTCTTGAAAACGGGCACCAGTTTATGGTACTGGGGAGCCGAGTGCTCTGCGCTGCACGGGGCAGTGCTGGGTATCTGAATCTTCAGCTCCAGCTCTGTCAGGGAATATCCTTCTTCCACTTCTCCCCCGGGAATCAGCCTGCCCTCGCCGTCTTTCTTACCCTTCCTGTGTTTATAACAGCTTTTCGCATTGCGCACAGGGTGCCGGGCTGGAGGCAGTGGTGAGGGGCGGCAGGGCGATGCCCGGTGGGACGTGGCAGGCGCGGCACTGTGGCTGTTGCTTTAGCTTCTGTTCAGCCTACGTCGAAAGCACCCAGGTGCCGGAGCCCTTTCTTATCTTCTGCTTTCCATTTTGCAAACAAGCCACAGACCGGGCTGCTTTTGTGATTAACTTGCTGCTACAAAGCAAATGCTGCTCAGCGCTCGTGCTAGTACACACATAAAACAAGAGGCTCGATTTCCACTTTTTGCATTCAGGTCTAGATTTTATATGTAATAATCTGACTGGCTTCCTAAGAAAAGCCTTCAAAGCAGAAATGTTTCTTCGAAACCGTAGCTGCTAGCACACGAGCATGGCCAGCGTGCTCAGGGCAAGGTCCATCCTGGCCGGCAGCCAGGCTAGGCTGGAGCAAGGGTGCTTCCCGGCGCGCTCCCAAAACCAGTCTCCTGCAGCCAGCGGATTCCCTGGGGATCCAGCCTGCTCTCTCCGTGCAGCCTGGGGAAGAGCAGGGGTTCGGAGCGGTGCTCCCGAGGCCGGTCCTCGCTCTGGGCTGCACCGCAGGGCACGTTTCCTCTCAGCCGCAGGGAAAGCTGCGGGCTCGCGTGGCCACCAGCCGCAGGCGTGCGCAGCCCTGCTCTGCAGAGCAGGAGCGCAGCACGGTGGAGGGAGGGACAGGGTTTAGTCCGCAGGGGGTCCGCCAGCCCCGAGCAGGAGCGGCGCCTGTGCGAGGGCAGCATCCTCCATCACAGAGCGGGACGGGGCAAGGCTGGCGGGCATCGCCCAGCGAGGCAGGCGGGGGTCTGGCGTCTGCCTGATGCCACGCTCCCCAAAGCCTCGGAGGGTCCAGGAGATGCTTTTGGCTGGGACCTCATGATCCCAGTGCCTGGAAAAGGGGAAAACCCGGCACTGGTGAAGGATCACCATGCCCTGCGGCTCCCTGGGAGCTGCCAGCCACTGTCCCCCGGCAGCCGCCAGCGGAGGGACTCTGGAGGTGTCCCGACAGCTCGCCCGCTCTCTGCCTCTGCAGCGATGCGCTTCCATGAGTGGCTGCAGACGTGCCAGCTTCCTCGGAGCCGTTGCTGCCCTGCCGCTGGCCTGCCCGGGCCGTGACCCAGCCAGGTCCCGGCGGCGTAGAAAGCTTCAGCAAGGACCTTGACGCCAGTTGCCAGAGCCGTTGTCCTCTGTCCTGTCCCCTCCTGGTGCTGCGCTCTGCCTCCTCACCTCGGCTGCTTCGACTTCCACTTTCGGCTCAAGCCGAGCGTGTTAACGCTCTGCTGGCTGAGTCTTTACCGACTATAAAGGCAGCCTAAAGTGGCTGGTTTAGATTGAGACATCCGCGCTGAGTCAGGTGTGTCCCAAACGACGTGGCTGGAGGCAGCTCGTGGCCATGGCTCTGCTCTCGGATCCGCAGGGCACGTTTAGCTGTGTCCTCGGGATCGACTGTAAAAGGGAAGGTTTCCCGCAGAAGGATACGGCTGGAGGGGTTAGCGTGGGATAACGCGCGCTCTGCTCGGGCTTTCAGCCATTCCTTGGCACCTTCTGCAAGAACCACAGCTGGGTTGGGGCGTTCCCAGCTGGTCGATGCCCGGGGTGGGGGGTCCAAGCTCCCACTCGCCGCCAGCGCCATTTCCAATGCTGCCGCTGCGGGTAAATGCGGTTCTTCAGACGAATTATCTTCTGGGCTGGGACTTAGCAGGGCAGGCCGCGTGAGGTGAGGCTGGAAGGAGGGGACGATGTCCGGGCTGTGAGGTGGCAAGCTGTGTGCTCCGCCGGGGACTGCAGAGGGCAGTGGCACCCATGAGAAGTGCGGGTGGCCCTGGGTGCTGCTGGAGGAGCTGCCCCAGTGCAGCTCCTGGCAGGCGGGGTGGGAGCCCTGGGGTGGCCCTGGGCGGCGACGCGGGTTGCTGCATCGCTCGCCGGGCTCCATCTCTCTGCTCGGATTGCCTTGCTCTGCGGTGCTGGTACTTGGCCGCTGGCTGTCCGGGGCTGCCCTGGTGTCTCAGCCCCTGGGCTGCCGTCCCTCCCGGCTCCCCCCTTAACTGGGGAACGTCCACTTAAGACAAGACACAAGTGACCAGCTCCGTGATGGTTCCCTCACGCCGCCCTGATGGCAGGCACGGGCGGCGGTATCAGCCACGGTCAAGACCAGCTCTGCTCAAAGGGCGATGTGAACCACGTGCAGTGCGCTCTTCCCTCCTTCTCTTGCCTTCCCCCAGTGCGACTACGGGAGCCAGCTCCCAGGGGAAGGCGTCTCCGAGTGCCTGGAGCGAGGCGCGGGTTAAAACGCTTGCAGAGTACCCACAGAGCTTGTCGTGCCCCCCGCCGGCATCCCCCCGGCGAGGAGCCTGACCGGCTGTCTTTGAGGCGCTGGCGGATGATGCAGACATGAGAAGGGGAGCAGCAGCTACCTTCTGCCTGGGCACGGTGGGAGGGTGAGGACATGGAGCCTGTGGAGCACGAGCGTGTGGAGATTTCTGGAATGAGGTCCAGAGGCAGAGAGACTGGAAGATGCTCGAAGTGCAACCAGGGACACCCCGTGGTCACGCAGTCTGTGTGGTCTCAGACCTCGGAGACACTCACCATCATCCACCACTGCAGGGTTGCCTCCACATCTGCATCTGGAGGAGGGGTTCAAAGGAGGGGCTCAGCTAGGAGACCCCAACACTTGCTGCTTGTGGGGGACTTCACACTCTGAAGAGCTTCCAGATCCTGAGGAGTTCTAGGAGATCAGCAGCTCCGAGAGGTTTTGGAGGAGCACCTGAGGCTGAGGGTAGAAAGCTGCTGGTCCTATCAGAGCTGTCAGGTGCAGCTGTCAGGAAGAAATGAATGCACCGAGTTCAGTTTTACCAGTCTGTGATCAAAATCTTGTGCCAGAGCTTTGCCTTGAGCACTTGGAAGAGGATGTGCTTTACTGCCAAGCTCTTTGCCCTTCCCTGCACTTCATTTGCCTCATCTCCTTTTCTCTTGCCCTCTGGAAGTGCAGCTTGCAGTTGTCACTATTCCTTAACAGAGTGTTTCTCTGCTCCTATTTAATCCCAGTAACTGCTGTACACAGTAGTTGCTCTGTCTTGACAGGCGCGAAGGAGTGTCTGCTGTCCTCCCTAAGCTCTTGCCAAGCTTCTGCCCACAGTGACTTTCTTACCCTTGGGGCCCAAACTTCCAGCTGCCAACCCCCAGCTGGGAAAGCCTGGGCATGGTTCTATTTTGTTTTGCCCCTGTTTTTTTTCTCTGGAAGCCAAAGTCATCCTCCAGCAGTGTCTTTGAGTTGTAGTGTGGGAGCCACGTCTCCTCGTTGTCCTGGGGACCCTTGCACCGAAACCCTTGGCTTCACCCCATGTTGCGTGTACCTCCAGGGCTAAAGGTCAAGTTCAGGTCTATGGTGTGACAGCAAAGAGCTTTTACATAGGCTGCAGCATGGCTGGAGAGAAGGATGCATAAAAACATGAAAAGCACAACTGGTTTTGGATCTTTGCTGCTCCGGGACCCATAACGTGTGCTGGGCAGCTCTGTGGGGCTTCCTTTCCTTTGTGGCTCACCCTTTCAGCACCTCTGGTACGTCGGGAGTTTCAGCCTCCAGCCTCATGTTTGTCACAGCTTGTTCTCGAGCTGACACCCATCCCACCCTTTCCTGTCTCATCTCGAGCTGCTGCGGGGGAAGGCGAGCTGCTGCGGCAGCCACGCTTATCGCTTCACAGCAGCCATGGACGTCTGCCAGATACAGCCCCATCCCGGAGCCGGCACAGCCACAATAGCTTAAAAAAAGCAAATACAGTCTTTTTTTTTTTTTCTTTTTTTTTAAGTGCTCCAGGCTTTTCCATGTGGGTGCTATGGAGCGTTGTGGGGAAATCGCTGGACAGCACATGGAGGCAGAGCTCTGCCAGCTGGGAGACGGGAGTTAAACCTGGAAGGGGTTTATTTATCTTCTCCCAAGTAACTAGTGATAGGACAAGAGGAAATGGCCTCAAGTTGCGCCAGGGGAGGTTTAGATTGGATATTAGGAAAAATTTCTTCACTGAGAGGGTGGTCAGGCATTGGAACAGGCTGCCCAGGGAGGTGGTGGAGTCGCCATCCCTGGAAGTGTTCAAAAAACGTGTGGATGTGGCGCTTCAGGACATGGTTTAGGGGACATGGTGGTTCTGGATTAATGGTTGGACTTGATGATCTTAAAGGTCCTTTCCAACCTAGTGATTTGCAGGAGCGAGATGCAGAAGAGGGATTTGCAGGAGAGCGGTTTGCAGAAGTGGGTCCAGGTCTGGTGGAGAAAATACGGGTGGATTTGATTGAAGCAGCGGGCGGTATCTGCCGTACCTTCCGGCTGGCTCAGATCTGAGGCCGCACAAAGGAAGCTCTATGCACATAGATGTGATCCATCCGCCGCCTCGAGGTGAATTCGTCGTGACACAGAACTCCCGTACCCGCCGCTTCGCTGCCCTGTTCTTGTTGTTAAATCACTCTGCCAACGAGCCTGTCGATCCCCGCTAATTCATCGCGTGTAATCTGTCCCTGCCCCTCCGGCGCAGCCGTGCCGGCGCGGCTACGGAGGAGCCTGTGCGCTTCCTGCGGCCGGGCGAACACGGCGGACCTCCAGCGTGGCACGGCCTGCGCTGCTGTGCGTTGGGACGATTTGCTGCGGCCCGTGAAGCCCCCGATACAGATTGGGCTGCAGTTTCCCCCATCGGGAGCCCGTACGTCTGTCCGTCGCGATGCTCGTAGCTGTTCCCTTTGCTGTGACAGGGACGGCTGCGGGGAGAGGTGGGGTTTCCACGCCTGAGGGGCAATTAAGCTGCTGGTGAAAGCGCTCAGCGACTTCGGAGGAGTTTGGGTCAGTCCCCTTCACCTTATAGAGCCTTTGCATTTATTTTAGCGAAATACCCACAATTTATCCTTACGCTGCTAAGTTTAAGAGGCCGAATAAGCCTCTGCCAGCTGAGACTGTGTCCCTGGAGGAAACGGGACACCCTGGGTGACGTTGTTGACCTTCGTGATCCTGGGGGAAGCCTCAGGGCAGCTTCTCCTCCCCTCTTTACCGCATCCAGCTGCCCGGAGGGACAGTTACCTGTGGCTGGAGCAGGCGATGGTTTCGGGGGGGAGAGGCTCTTGTTTTAAGTGAACCCTACTTAAGGAGGTTTTACAGTAGTTATACAACTTTAAATGGTGTTCTTCGCTATACAATTAATTAACCCAGTGATTAAGCTGAGCGAAGCTCTCTCGCTTGCTTGCTCTCCCTTACAGGCACCTTTTCTGTCAGCAAATTATCCTGCGCGAAGGGCCGCAAAACCAGTTCTGCCAATTCTTTTACGGGAAAGGGATCGTCTTAAATAGGAGATTCTCCTGGGGCAGGGTTGTGTGAATCAGAGGTGTCTGCTGTCCCGGGATGCGGCTCGGCAGCTTCGCCCGCTCCTGCTCTATGGGCGAAACAGCTTTTGCCTTTGCCTCGTCTGATGGTGGAAGGTGCAGAACGGGGAAATCCAGAGGTGACAGACTTTGAGCCTCTGCTTTCTTTTCTCTGGGCTTCCCGTACGTAATACCTGGTGCAAAGCATTCGTTGCCGCCCGGCCGCCCGAGGCGCTTGCCCGCGGCGTTACCGAGATGGGGTAACCTCCGCGTCCCGCAGCGTTTCTGCGAGCCTCAGAGGCGGCGTTGCCGCCGCACGGGGACGTGGGCTACGAGCCTCGGAAATCAAAGGTGCGCGGGTCCTGGGTTTCACCCTGCCCGAATCCTGCTGCGCCGGGGTGCCGGGGGACTGCGCCGCTGGGGGGGACAGGCTGCATGGACCTGCCGGGCACGGGCGCATGGGCTGGGGCAGCCTGCTAATTACCCTCGCCTCGTTACAGAGGCAGCGACGCCCGCTGATGGGAAGCGCTGAACTGGCCTGACGTCGCTTTCTGGAAGCGTGAAATTGGTTTTAGCCAATCACCAATTTTGGAATTGGTGCCTTCATTAATTTGACCGGAGCCGTCCTTGCGTGTCGGGACCACAGCCCAGTGAGGTGCTGCAGGACCGCGCGCCCGCAGGCACCCCAGGTCCCGCCAGCAGCGTGCCCCTGCAGCCAGGTCTCCGCGGCTGCTCCTGCTAATTGTGATTTTTGCGCGTAGTAGGAGTTATTAAGCGGCTGCTGGCTGAGGGGCAACCACACAATTTCTCTTTTGAGAGTGCACTAGAGGTCTGAAAACTGAATTTAGCTTTCATCTGGAGAAAATGGAGTTTTACCAGACTCCATTTAGCCTGTGTCTGTCTGGGTAGCCTTTCGGCTATAGAGTTAATGATTTCCAGAGGGCAGGACAAGGTGATGGCTGCCAGACGGTTGAGTGGAAAGGTCACGTTACCCACTATCTCGTGCCGGCGGAGGGGCAGCGTGCCCGCCAGCTCCCTTACGCCGCGGCGCTCTGCCCGGCGTGCCGCTGCGGCCGCCGCTTTCTGCTCGGCGCTCGCCTCGACGCGCCGCTTTCTGCCGCCGGGGAAATGGCTTCGCGGAGCGGAGCGGGTCAACTCACCGCCTACGCCAGCCAGGCGGCCGAGCCCTGCCACCTTCTTGAATAGTGGTAAACTTGCTTCTGCTGACCAGTCACGGTCTTTCCCACCTGCTTTTAATGCACGTTCATAAGTTGCTATTTATCACCTACATCTGTTTTCATCAAGATATTACGTTGTGGTTTAAATCCTTCCTTTGTCGATCTACGACATGATACGCCTGGACACAGCAGGGTCATACGAGGTTGGTGATGATGGAGATGGCTGGAACTGACGAAGCCGAGCTGGTCTTATGTCTCTTAGGAGAGAAGGGTAACTGCAGGCTACGTAAAAGAAAACCGGCAAACACTTTAATTCCACATGTGTTATTTGCACGGATCAAAGTTCCCCGCGTGGTCCTTTCCCGGGAGGGCAATGGCCCCTCTGCTCCCCGGCAGCAGCATACGAGGGGGGCCGGGCCGGCTCCCCCAGCCCTGGCTGCACCCCGGGCAGCGCCGTGGCTGCTGCTCCCACCCAGGGAGCTCGACTGAGTGGTGGAGAAAACAACATGTGTTCCTGCTGAGATAATGCAGCAGGGAAGAGATTAGATAGAGAAAAAGGATTGTCTTATCCGCTCAACCCTTGGAGTTCAGCCCCCGGGAAAAGCCAGCATGGGCGCAGAGGAGGCGGCTCGTGGGTCTGGGGCAGCGCTGCTGGATTTCACCACCTTAGCGCGCTAATTTTTGCATCCTGATATTTTTGCCTCCCTTTCAGGAAAGAAAAGGCACGGCCAAAAGCCTTCTTGAGAAGGTCGGTAAACACGGCAGCGGCCGTTCCATTTTGAAAGTCTCTTTTCTGAAAAAATAACCAGCGTTGTACAAAATAGCCGACGCTTCCCATGCAGCCGTTGCATCATCTTCCTCTGAGCAAGTATTGCGGTTAATAAAAGTGTAGCGTGTGACAAGCCAGCAGTAACAAGCATAAATATAGGAGGTCCCTCAGCCCACGAAGGCGCTCTGGAAGACCTGTCTCTAAAAGAGCTTTTACGTTATGTCAGAGATGCAGCTCGTGCTGCGCAGAAAGCGTTGCCGGCACAGGTAGCGCACGCACCCGGGCGTTGGGCTCGCGGAGTGAGCCGGGCGGGCCGCGGGTCCTGCTTTAGGGGATGCCTCTGCACGTCCGTCTGGGTTCTGCGGAGGGCTAAAAGCTGGTCTGAAAGCGCGGTGCAGCCTGTTCTAGCAGGCTGGTGCGGTATTTCCCCGCAGTGGCCGAGCTACTTTCCATCGGCTGTGTGCGTACGTGCCCTGCAGCTGTCCCTGTTTCCAGCCGCCCGGTAGATGCAGTGCAGTGCGCTCTAAGAAACTTGTGTGGGATTCCCTGTGGCTTATTATTTTTTTTTTCTGCTTACCTTTTCTGCTGCATACAGCAGTGAAAAGAAAGCTGGTCCTTCCCCTGAATGACGGATCGGTGGGGATGACTCGGATTGTCTGTGTTGCCTCAGGACCAAAGTCTACCGGGGAGAGCAGGGCAAGTGTCCCTGGCCTTGAAGAGGAGGGTCAGTAGTAGCGCGCTCATCACCTAAACGACTGCCGGTCAGAGGCAACGGGCTCCCCGGTGCCTCCCCGGTCTTCTGCAGAGTGCGCAGCGTGGGACTGCCCCGCTGCTCTCGCCGACACGCCTGACTGTGGGCCTAGGAGCAGAAGAACGGATACCCATCTTGGAAAAAGTTGCCCTCTCTGCAGTGGTTTCAGCTTTGCCAGTTTTAGACGGTCGCATTTCCGTGTATGATTCATGCAAACTCACCTCGAGAAAAACCGGGCGCCTCTGCCGGGCGCCAGGAGCCGGTGTGTCACAAACGCTTCAAGCTGGAATCACCCCAGAAAAGCTGCTCCCCTCTCTCCTCCCCGAGCGCCGCTGCCAGCCCCGGGCCCCCTCCAGCGCGCGCGGGCTGGCAGGAGAGGCGGGGAGGGCTCGCGCTCGCGTGTTTTCCGAGCAGCCGTGGCGCAAACACGCGGGCGCCGCGCTCCCCTCCGCCGCGCCCCGAGCTGTCCGGCCAAGCTGCTGAGCCTTATCACCGGGGCTGCTTGGTTCCAAGCCAGTGTGTTTTCTTCTGTAGCAAGCAAACTATTGACTTAGGAGCTAAGGCAGGTTTTCTTGTGTCAACAACCCAAGCTGCCAGTCCTCCTCGTACGCTGGTTTCCTTGTTTAGCGAGAAATTGCCCGTATGCCGTGGCGTGCATCCCTCCCGTCCGGCGTGCACAGGGAGCGGCCGCTGTTTGCCACGGCAGAGTCACAGCTGCTGTTTTAAGGCACTGATGCCCCAGGTGAGTTTCTCAGCTGAGAAATGACTTGATTTTTTTTTTTTTTTTTTTGCAGGCAGGTTTGCGTGATGAGCCATCCTTTCTCTCTTTGAACTCCCTCCTAGTTTGGGTGTACCCCAAAGGAAATGGAGCAAAATCCCGGTTTCACCCAGGTGGAGAGGAGCTTCGCCATTGACTTTAGCAGCAGCACAGCTTACCCTGCAGCTTCCTCTAGATGAAGCACTCAAGGGGACCCGTGAGCTTTCCAACTTTCCTCCTTTCTTCTGAGAGAAAAGCATTCTCTAAGTGCTTTTCCTCCTGTTAAGCAAATTATTTAGATTTTTGATACTTAGCCCATTTTAAATGAAGTTTTGAGTTCCGCCCTGGGTATAACATTCAGCTGCAGGCTTCAGCGAAAGGCCTGTGACCTTGATTACGGGAATCACGTCATTAGTCTGAGTTTTGTTTGGTATGTTTAAGAATAGAAGATGCTGTCTCCTAGCCAGTATAAACAGAATTGAGACAGTTTTAGGAAAAAAAAAGTATATCTATTTGAAGTACATCTTCCCCCCTAATTTATCTTGCCTTTGTTTAGGACCAAGAGCACACATGGAGCAAGGGACAGAAAAAGCCAGTATGGGTGTTCAGTAATACGACTTTTCTCTATTGTAGTCAGCAAACCGGCTCGCTAATGCCTGCTCTTTTGCCTTGGAAACATCATGGGGAAAAGAAAACAAAAACATCCCTGGTGGCTAACACTTTTGTGATTTTATCTAAGTCATACGGCTGGAATATGGATACGCTTTTGGCCTGGGGATCGTGTCTGCAGCTGCTGCTCACTGAACGCTGCGGGCTGTAGGAGTCCTGGTCTTGAGTCTCCCTCGTGTCGAGGCAGGGGTGCGCGCCCTGGCCCCCTCCTCCTCACGCCCCGCTTTCCGTTAGAGGGCATTTGGGCTGGGCTGGAGCGTCCAGGTCTCCATCCCAGCGGGGGCAGCTGGAGAAGCAGAGCCAGGCTCGCCAGACCGGACCGCCTTACAAATACAGCTGCCGGGAAGGCTGGCTGACTTGGCAGACCTTACAGCCGCGTTCCTGACCCTCCGCGTGCCCCGGGATGAGTTTTGCCTTCCCAACGTGCCGTACGGCCCCGCCGCGGCAGCCGGGCTGGTGCTGCTGTGCGGGCTGGGCGCCGGCGTTGGCTGCTGCCGGCTGGGGACTTTGGGGCGGTTTTGAGCCTGATGAAGGTGAGCCCAAGGACATGACTCTATCATGGCCCTGAGCAGGAAGGGCTGTAGCTTCCAGGTGAGTTTTTTGTTTGTTAGGGCTTGTAATGTTGACATGTTTGATCTGCGTTTGTGAACGTGTCCGGTCTCCCCTGGATGCTGCCGCTTCCGAGAACAGATTGCCTGGCAGCGCCGACGGCCCTGGTGGCCCAGCCCATCTCAGCAGAAACGCTCCTTTGTTGCTGTTACGGTCTTGGAAAAAACACCCTGCTAAGGAAAGGAAAAAAAAAACAAGGCAAAAAAAAGGGGTGAGGTGGTATTCTGCCTTGGCTTTAACGTTGGTTTGAAGCTGATCAGCAAATCGAATGTAAAAGCACGGAGAGCCGGCGGGAGGCCGGCGAGGTGGCGGACCTGGCGCGGCTGCTGCCGGGTCATGGATCCCTGCTCCCACGAGCTGGTCATTAACGCCATTGAAGTACGTAACCAAATCCCGTATAGCTTCAGTGTAACTCGGAAGGCACAGAAACACGGCGGTAAGGGAAGGGGAAGTGGCTGGGTGCGCGCGGCGGGCTGCAGGGGTTCGTGCGTGCCCGTCCCACGGCGGGTCGGCAGAACCGCTGGCTGCCACGGTCACACCAGCTCAGCTGTGGAGGCCTGGCCACAGGGATGGGAGAGGCTGAATTAGCCGGGAATTGGAAACCCTTGGGAGTAAATCATGGTAAACCAGAGTTACTGCCGTGAGGAGCGTCCTCGGTGGCTTTAAACCCGCCGGGGCGGGCAGTGCCACGTATTGCCGGAACCCTGCAAAGGGTCACCGTGCCAGAAGTAAGAAGTTACGACGTGCTGCGCGGACCTTGAAACACCAGGGTGTAAAATACTGCTTCCCGTAAATCAGGGTGAAGCGGCAGAGGCACGCAGAGCCGAGCGGCAGGCGGGCTGATGGCGGCTGCCTCGGGCTGGTCTGGATAAAGCAAGCAGCTGAGCCCAAAGAGGGGTACAAGTGCATCCCCCTTTGCCAGAAAACCGGCAAAACAAAACTCTTTTAATTCCCTTACAGAAAGCTGCGACAGCATTTAACCCATTGAAAATTAAAATCGTCGCTGAGAGAACTTCCTTGGAAAGCAAATAATGTCCGCAAGCAAACTGTTTTGTCAAAATTCAGTTTTCTGCTAAAGAAAAGGCAGATTAATAGGAAAGGTTTGGCTCGTCCTCAGGCTTACACCATGGAGTGGGCAGAGTGCTTTGTACCCAATTAATTGCAGCCTAATAGCGATTGTGATTTTGGTACACAGAAGACTGCTCTGATGTCCAGGTATTAAAAAATTTGAACCATCTTGCTAAATTAATCCTGCTCTACAGCATAATAAGTTGCTAATGGAGATATATTTGATTTAATTATGAGTATTTAACAAATCCGGCTAGCACTTTGGTTTTGGAGTTGTTTTACAGCCAATATTTCCTAGACTCATTTATATTATTCAGTTTTATTTTAGTCTTGCTGTTTTAACCCTGTAATAACACTTCCAGCTGCCATGCGGAGCATCTTTTCCTGCCCCAGACTGCAGCGACAGGAAGAAGTGGCCGGAGTCAGTCTGACTTCTAGGCAGCGAGGGGGGAAATAAACCCTTTGAAAAGAAATAATCGGTTGGGACACCTTCTGAGGCACTTAGCGGCAGCTTTTTGCCGTGTCTCATTTGTTTCCAGGGCACTTCCCTCCCCTGGTTTGGTGCTTATTTTGCAGCCGCCGTGGCCCCTGCGTCGCCCGCAGAGGACCCTGCAGCCCGGGCTGGTGCTGCGCCTCGGCGCTTCCCGGGGCACCAGCTCTTCTGCATCGCTCACAACCTGTTGTGGTTTCCTGTCTTCAGCCCTCTTCATCTGAACCTCCCCGGCTGCCCCATAAACATTAGCGAGGTGGTGTGGTATGCCTCTGCAGGCTGGGAAGAATGTCAGTATTCCTGTTTTATAGATGACGAGAGCACAGAATAGAGAGGAAAAGCGAATAGCGGCAGGTTTCCTGACCCTAATCTTCTGCTCTAAGCGTTGCATCGCGCTGCCTGTCGATGCAGAGCAGTTCCCCCGATGACCTTCGTTATATTGTTGATTCACATGATTTAGGCGAACGAAATTATCGGGAGTTACTTCGCTAGATGGTCAGGCAGCCTAGGTTTTTCCATACCCTTGGTTTTGCTTCCTTGTTTTAATTTAATTGCTAGAATGAATCCAGCCTCGATTAAGGTGATAATTAGACATTCAGGTGTTCTGGAGATGAAGCACTATCCCTACAGAAATTCTCAGGCACTTGAAAAATAAATGGTACGTCGCATGGGGAAAATGGGAGCCGGATGCTTTTTGGGCATACAGACATGCAGGCTCCCACAAACGGGCACCGCTGACCGCTCGTCAGGCGGCCTCACAGAACGAGCTGGCGCCCGTCGTCCCCCGTAGCCCGGGCAGCTTCTGGGAGTCGGCGGAAAGTTCTGCCGGGAGCCGACGCTGAGCACGCCAGAGGAGCGCGGGAAGCGCCTGGGCAGGGGTTTCTTCAGAGTCAGGGGTTTCCTCCGCTCGCGGCGATTGCAAAGCCTTTCGCATCCTCGAAAAATAGGAGCAAACCTGCCAGGGAAGCGGGAAAACATACGTACAGTGTGTTGGATCAGGCCCGTATGGCGAAGCACTGCGGGTGAAGGGGAGAATGCCGTGGAGCTGGTTGAGGCTTCCAGCAAGGCGCCGATTTTCCAGCTCGCCTGCTGGCGCTGGTTATCCTGGGGGTGCGGCCGAAGGCACGTCCCCGGGGGTAGCGCTCGCCACGCGTGCCCTTTCCTGCTTCTGACCAATTGCTCTCGCGTCGTTGCCTTCGAATTGCCTCGTACGTTCCTCTGCGCCTTCAGAACCACGGCTCCGGGGG